>NC_135232.1:537109803-537174803 GCF_051348905.1 Ranitomeya variabilis | reverse complement strand
CACTCCTCCTGTATATATACACTGCACAGTACCACTCCTTCTGTACTGTATATATACACTGCACAGCACCACTCCTCCTGTATATATACTGCACAGTACCACTCCTCCTGTATATATACACTGCACAGTACCACTCCTCCTGTCCTGTATATATACACTGCACAGTACCACTCCTTCTGTCCTGTATATATACACTGCATGGTGCCATTTCTCTTGTTCGGTTGTCAGAGAGGCGACATTGGTCTTTGGGAAGGTCAATACTGGTTTATTATTTTCAGTTTTTTTTATAGGAAAATTTTAAAAAATATTGGAAAATCCATTTAAATGGATTATCCCAAGTAATCTCCTATGCCGAGATCTTGGAATCGCCGGGGTCCAACCGCTGAGACCCCCATGATCCCGAGAGCTGGAGCTCTAAAGAGCACCATGTAAATGGACCTGTGGTCGATCATGCGCACTTCGGCGCCATTCACATGTGGCTCTTCAAATAACTCCTTTAAGAGGATTGTTGAAGGGCAGAACAAAGTATAGCAAAATTCACTGATTAGGGGTGGGGAGTGTTTTGAGTATGTGGACTGGTGGTTTTTTTTGTGGCAGGGCTGCTTTTTTTTGTCCCTGTCCGGCCCTGTGTGTGTGTGACTACAGTGGGGCTGTGCGTGAGTGTGATTATACAGTGGGGCTGTGCGTGTATATGTTACTATACAGTGGGGCTGTGCGTGTCAATTTTACAGTGGGACTGTGCGTGTGTGTGTCATATTATATATTGCAGTCACAAGACCACTTGTTCCTGGCGCAGGCACCGGAGAATCCTCACAGCGCACAGTGCGCACGATATGAGGATTCACACATAGTGACTAGACATGTAGCTTAAGATCCGACAACCCCTTTAAGGATGGGCCGCTACTCATGGGCCACTGCTGTGTGCTTGCCCCCCAGGCTAAAATTTGCCAGCCAGCCCCTGTGAGTGAGACACATATGGAGCGTGATGTGGAGAGAGATACACATGGAATAGCAGGGGTGAGACACATGGAGCGTGATGGGGAGAAAAATACACATGGAACAGCAGGGGAGAGACACATGGAGCGTGATGGGGAGAAAGATACACATGGAATAGCAGGGGTGAGACACATGGATGATTTTGATGCATTTCCGCAGCATTTTTGGATGCGCAAAATTGCATCAAATCTGCAGTGTAGTGCACAACCAATGTTAGTCAATGGGGTAATTGAGAATTGTGCACATGCTGCAGAAAAATACGTGCGGATTTCCATGGCTTTATTTTCCGCAGCATGTCAATTCTTTTTGCGGATCTACAGTGTTTCTGCACCCATTAACTACCATTGAGTTAGGCAAATCCGCAGCAAAACTGCAGGTGTAAAAATCCGTGGTTTTGCTGCGGAGTTGCGTGCGATAAATGCTGCAGATAGGGAGGAAGAGTGTGTGGGCGGAGACTGTGTGAGCTGTGAATATGTGCGGGTGTGTGTAGGAACAGGGAGTATACTGCTGGTTTGTTTGTTTATTTTTTTTCAAGAGATTGAGGGCGTTGCATGGTTAGCTGATAACTACACAGTTTCTCATCTTTAGTAATTTCATTAAAATACTTTATTCTTGCAGTGTGTCTATTTAACAACTATAGGATTAGTAATGGATAGGTGTCAAGCCGACTTGATGTCACCTTACAAAACAAAGGTGACATTAACCACACAAATATTACCCATATGACACCTCTACAGGGTAGTGGGAAGAGAGGCTAAGTGCTGGAATTGGCACATCTTAGAGATGCGCCATTTCAGGGTTGGCTTTGAGCTGGTGTTTGTAGCCGGGGAAGGGTGCAATATCCATGGCCCCTTCTTGGGCTATTAAAATCAGTCCGCAGTTGTCTGCAAAGCCTTTTCTGGTTATTAATTATAGGGGGACCCCACACTGTCTTTTGGGGGGGTCCCCCTATTTTAATAGCTAGCAAAGGCTAAATATACAGCTACGGGCTGATATTCATAGCCTGGGAAGAGCCATGGGTATTAACGCCTTTCTAGGCTATAAACATCATATAGTTCTCACATAATACCGCCATATAGATCACACATATTGGCGCCATATAGTTCTCATATAATACCATCATATAGCTCACACATACCGCCATAGTGTTCTCATATAATACCGCCATATAGATCACACATAATGCCATAATACAGATCACACATAATACTTGTCTGCATCAAGTGTGGTCTATATGACAGTACTATGTAAAAAATATATATGGTGGCATCGTGTGATCTATATGGCAGTATTATGTAATAGATATATATGGCGGTATAATGTGTGGTCTTTATGGGAGTATTATGTGATAAATAGATATGGCAGCATTATGCGTGATCCATATGGCATTGTGCTGGTCTATGGGGGGGGTCATAGAGAGAGATACGGTGGAGGGAGCACAGAGTATTTCAGGAGAGCAGTGTGCTGGTCTATGGGGGGGAGTGTGCGCACACTGACGCTGACACACGCTCACAACTGTATACTTAGCCCTTACTGGCTATTAAAATGGGGCATCCCAAACATAAAATTACGTGGTGTCCCCCTATAATAACCAGCAAAGGTTATGCAAACAGCTGCAGGATATTAATAGCCTAGGAAGGGGCCAATACCTGGGGGGTGACAGGTTCCCTTTAAAGGGAATCTGTCACCTACTGGCTTTGGCCAGTCTGGTGTAACGTTGGTGGATGGTGCGAGACATGATGTCCCAGATGTGTTCAATCGGATTCAGGTCTGGGGAACGGGCGGGCCAGTCCATAGCTTCAGTGCCTTCATCTTGCAGGAACTGCTGACACTCCAGCCACATGAGGTCTGGCATTGTCCTGCATTAGGAGGAACCCAGGGCCAACTGCACCAGCATATGGTCTCACAAGGGTTCTGAGGATCTAATCTTGGTACCTAATGGCCATCAGGCTACCTCTGACAAGCACATGGAGGGCTGTGCGGCCCTCCAAAAAAATGCCTCCCCACATTATTACTGACCCACTGTCAAACTGGTCATGCTGAAGGATGTTACAGGCAGCAGATCTCTCTCAACAGCATCTCCAGACTCTGTCACATGTGCTCAGTGTGAACCTGCTTTCATCTGTGAAGGGCGCCAGTGGTGAATTTGCCAATCCTGGTGTTCTATGGCAAATGCCAAGCCTCCTGCACGGTGTTGGGCTGTGAGCACAACCCCAATCTGTGGACGTCGGGCACTCAGACCATCCTCATCTAGTTTGTTTCTAACAATTTGTGCAGATACATGCACACTTATGGCCTGCTGGAGGTCATTTTGCAGAGCTCTGGCAGTGCTCCTCCTGTTCCTGCTTGCACAAAGGCTGAGTTAGCGGTGCTGCTGCGTTGTTGCCCTCCTACGGCCCCCTCCACGTGTACTGGCCTATCTCCTGGTAGCGCCAGAAAGCAGCAGTACTGAGATATGGTCTCCACCTGCAGAACCACTCCTTTATTGAGTGTCTTGGTAATTGCCAATAATTTCCATCTGTTGTCTATTCCATTTGCACAACAGCATGTGAAATTAATTGTCAAACAGTTTGATTTACTTGGAGTTAGGCTAGGTTCACACTGCGTTGTGTGAACCCGTTTAACGCACTACGTTACACTGCGGCATAACGTGGTGTAACGTAGTCTGTTAACGCCGCCATTACTTTCAATGGCGAACACATCACACCCACAATGGGCGGGCGCTAGTGATGTGCCGTCATTTGAGTGACGGACCCGGGCTGCAGCTTTTCCGGGTCCGTCACAGCGCAGATGGAGCTAGCAGGAGCTCCATCTGCGCTAGCACTGTGCAAGCGCCGTCACTTGCGTTAGTGCAGTCCGTTTAACGGATATGTTGAACGGACTGCACTAACGCAGTGTGAACCAAGCCTAATATTCTGTTGCTTAAGTGTTCCCTTTATTTATTTTTTTTTTGTGAGCAGTGTAGGCATTAAGATATTCTAAAGGGATGTGTTCTAGTCAGTGCCCCCAACATAAGAGATTTATGCCCATCACATATAGTCTTGCGTCCTTAACAGAGGGGGTTTTCTATCATCAAGTTTAAGGTTTGATGGTTGTCAGGCTTACAAATAAGACAGGACCCTACTGTAGTGTTTGGTCATATATGCTAGTTATAACAGTCATTCTAATAAGGCCTGTTTCACACGTCAGTGGCTCCGGTACGTGTGGTGACAGTTTCCTCACGTACCGGAGACACTGACACACGTAGACACGTTAAAAGCAGTGTGTCTCTGCAGATGTCAGTAATTTTTCGCGGTCTGTGTGCAAAACACGGAGACATGTCTACATTTCTCCGGCAGCATGGTCCGCAAAGCGTCGTGCACACGGAGAACAGTGTGCACTCTCCTACGTGTGCACGTACCGCCGCAGGAGAAACAGCGCTAGAGTTAAGCGCTGTCACCTGCTTTTGGTGCTGAAGCCGGCATTCATTCCTTCTCTCCAGCAGCGTTCGCTGGAGAGAAGGAATGAAAAAATCAAGGATTTTTTATTTAATTTAAAAAATAAATAAATAAAGTTTGGTGTCACCTCCCACCCCCTATGCGCCCGCCCGTTTGCATTAAAATACTCACCCAGCTCCCACGTTGCCACCTCCTCAGCGCCGGCAGCTTGTCCTGTGTGAGTGGTACCCCTCATTACAGTGATGAATATGTGGCTCCACCTCCCATAGGGGTGGAGCTGCATATTAATCACTGTAATGAGCGGTACCACGTGACCGCTCACACAGGACAAGCTGCGGCGCTGAGAGAAGGCATCGCGGGAGCTGGGTGAGTATTTCTTCAGCAAGCGGGGGGGGTGGGAGGCCGGAGGTGACACCGAACTTTATTTTACAAAAAAAAAGCAAAAAAACTTTGGTTTTTCATTCCTTCTCTCCAGCGAACGCTGCTGAGGAGAAGGAATGAATGCTGGCTTCAGCACCAAAAGCAGGGGACAGCGCTTATCTCTAGCGCTGTCTCCTGCACAGTCCGTGTGGTCCTCAGTCGGCACACGGCTGCCGCACGTGTGCCATGTGAGCACACGGATAACTCCGGTACCGGAATTATCTGGACGTGTGAGACTGGCCTAAGGAGACTTCTGCCATTGCTGTCTGTCTCTTCTCAGGCTATGAAAGGTTTGTAGGCCCAGTGTTCCACCCCACCATACTACAGGACTCGCAATCAGACTTGTAGCTTGTGTTGGCAGTGGTGAAACATTATATACTTTTGGGTGAGTTTACATCTTGGGGCAAGAGTCCACGTTACATAGGTCAAATTTATAACTTACTACAAGGTCTGAGGTATTAAACTAGAAAGTGGTAACTGTCTCCGTTTTTCAAAGCAAAAAGATAAGGCACAGGGTGTTCATGCACATCATACTTTGGCTTTCTCGGGTCAGCTGTCCTCTTGCATTGTGAGGCATGAGGGCTGCCACTAGGAATTTCGGGGTTCCCTCGAGACTTTGCCCAGGCTCCGCCTGCACCTCTCAAACCGTCCAGTCCCACTCTTGGGGGGGGGGGGGGGGGGGGGTTTACGGACTCCATATGCACCACATCCTCACCGATCACACAGTAAGTTCTGATCACCAGATCACATAGCAGCAGCCTCTGTTTTGGCTAAAATTTATTATTTTCTTTTTTTCTATTCGCCACCACGACGAGGTCAACTTTTGGCAGGGCCTTACTCTACTGTAACTTACTAAATATTTGCTAAAAAATCCAATACTCTCTAGGTATATCTTTATTTAACCTTTCAATTTTTGAAATGACCGATAATATCACATACAAGGAACAAATGCCACCACGCCGTGGCCGCACCACATATTACCACCACAGTGATCGAATACTGATCATTAGTAGAAAAAATACAATACTAATATCACCATCAGTGCCACTAATCACAGGAGATCTGTACTTACTATTCAGTGTCTGTGTACAGGTAATACAGTGAAATAATGTCTCTCTGCACAGTAACCAGACGCAGGTTCAGTTACAGCAGCGGCAGAACCCTGCTGCTGAGGCCCAGTGAGCAGATGAGTGGCCATAAACCACTATTGCCCTGATGGTGGCCCTGCACATGTACACTTGCACACACTGTACACTCTGTATACAAAGAAACGTATACAGTGGGTACAGAAAGCATTCAGACCCTCTTACATTTTTCACCCTTTGTTTCATTACAGCCGTTTAGTAAATTAAAAAGTTCATTTTTTTTTTTCTCACTAATGTACACTCTGCACCCCATCTTAAGGTAAAAAAAAATTAGACATTTTTGCAGATTTATTAAAGAAAAGCTGAAATATCACATGGTCAAAAGTATTCAGACCCTTTGCTCAGACACTCGTATTTAAGTCAGGCCTATTTCACACGTCAGTGGCTCCGGTACGTGTGGTGACAGTTTCCTCACGTACCGGAGACACTGACACACGTTGACACATTAAAATCAATGTGTCTCTGCAGATGTCAGTGATTTTTCTCAGACTGTGTGTCCGTGTGCAAAACACGGAGACATGTCCATGTTTCTCCGGCAGCATGGTCTGCAAATCGTCCCGCACACAGAACAGTGTGCACTCTCCTCCGTGTGCGCGCACCGCCGCAGGAGAAACGGCGCTACAGTAAGCGCTGTCACCTGCTTTTGGTGCTGAAGCCGGCATTCATTCGTTCTCCCCAGCATCGTTCGCTGGAGAGAAGGAATGAAAATTCAGTTGTGGTTCGTTTATTTTTAACAAAAAAAAAAAAAAAGTTCGGGGTCACCTCCCACCCCCTGTGCGCCCGCCCGCTTGCATTAAAATACTCGCGCGGCGCAGGCATCAGGTACGTGCATACAAAGAGGAGGCGGCGCACTGAGGGGATGATTGATGGTTTGGAGGCGGTTGAGTTCAGGGGAAAAGATGTGCTACCCCCCCCCCCCCAGACAGAATACAGGTACGGCATGAAATTTGTAAAACTTAATATCTCAGCATAATCAGGGAGCAAAAAACATAAGAACCACCTTCACAGAATGCAGGTGGCGGTTTTACTTAAAGGGAACTCGAACACCCACCCCCAGGCCTTTTTAACTGCTGCGAGTAATGATCAAGCTTTACATACGGCTTCACGTTGTGAATTTTGATGCATTTCCGCAGTGTTTTTGAACTCATGGAATTGCATCTATTCCGCAGTGTAGTGCACAAGCCATGTTGTTCAATGTGAAATTGAGAATTGTTGAGGACATGATGTGGGAAAAAAATACACGCAGATTTGCAGCGTCTTTTTTTTTTTTCCGCAGCATGTCGGTTCTCTTTGCGGATCTGCAGCATTTCTGCACTATTTGACTTCCATTGATTCCATCAAATCTGCAGCAAAGCCTCAGGTTTAAAAAGTTCTGGGAAGTTGCATGCGAGAAGTGCTGCATATCGGGAGGCAGAAGGCTGGAGTCACACTCAGCGTAAGACAATACGGTCCGTTTTTTACGGCCGTAATACGGAGAAATGTTCCCAAAATAGTGATCCGTAGGCAGGGTGTGTCAGCGTATTTTGCGCATGGCATCCTCCGTATGGCATCCGTACTGCGATATTTTCTCGCAGGCTTGCAAAACCGACATCTAATGGATTTATGTGCTCAAATGTTCGGGAAAACATATATACAGTGTGTGTGTGTGTGTGTATATATAAATATATATAATTTCTGTATTTATATTTAATTCAGCGCGATATCTGTGAAAAGCCGGTAATTCAATTGCCGGCTTTTCATTTCTCCTAAACAAAAACCCGACAGGATATGAGACATGGTTTACATACAGTAAACCATGTCATATCCCCCTTTTTTTGCATATTCCACACTACTTATGTTAGTATTGTGTATGTGCAAAATTTGGGCGCTGTAGCTGCTAAAATAAAGGGTTAAATGGCGGAAAAAATTGGCGTGGGCTCCCGCGCAATTTTCTCCGTCAGAGTGGTAAAGCCAGTGACTGAGGGCAGATATTAATAGCCAGGAGAGGGTCCATGGTTATTGGCCCCCCCGTGGCTACAAACATCTGCCCCCAGCCACCCCAGAAAAAAACACATCTGGAAGATGCGCCTATTCTGGCACTTGGCCACTCTCTTCCCACTCCCGTGTAGCGGTGGGATATGGGGTAATGAAGGGTTAATGCCACCTTGCTATTGTAAGGTGACATTAAGCCAGATTAATATTGGAGAGGCGTCAATTATGAAACCTATCCATTATTAATCCAATTGTTTGAAAGCGTTAAACACACACGATTAAAAAACACACACACACGATTAAAAAGTATTTTAATGAAATAAACACACCGGTTGTTTTAATATTTTATTGCTCTCTCAATCCATTTGAAGACCCTCGCTTGGCAAAATAATAAACCCACAATATACATACCCTCTGAACTGTCATGTCCCACGAGGTAATCCATCTGAAGGGGTTAAAATATTTTACAGGCAGGAGCCCCGCTAATGCAGCTGTGCCTGTAAGCCCCGGCGAATGAAGGAAATGTAGGTCAATGACCTATAGTTACCTTCAGTCGCGGTGATGCGCCCCCTGGTGGATGCACCATGCAAGTAGAAGAGACATCTAAACCGCAATCCAGGCAGGACCTGATGTTTGGGGGACTTATGTCACGTCGGCAGACAGTCTTCCCGGTTAGTGAGCATATCAAGGCCATGGTGCTCGAAGAGTGGAAGGAGGTGGAACGTCGGCTGACATTGTCTAAAGACTTTAAGGCGCGCCTATCCTTTGAGCCGGATGATGTTAAGCTATGGGATGAGATACCTAAGGTGGATGTCCCGGTGGCGAAGGTCGCCAAAAAGACAGCTATCCCATTCGAGGACTCATCGACCTTGCGCGATCCGATGGATCGTAAGGCGGACATATTGCTAAAGAGAGCCTGGGAGTCTTCCGCGGCTCTAATTAAGACCAACATTGCAGCTACCTCGGTAGCCCGGTCTATGCACCTTTGGATGGGTCAATTAGAGGAGCATCTCTCTAATAAGACCCCAAGGTCAGAGATCCTAGACTCTCTCCCCATAATGAAATCTGCTACTGCTTTTCTATCTGACATGACGGCTGAGTCAGTCAGATTTTCAGCCAGAAATGGATCATTGTCTAATGCGGCTAGAAGAGCGGTCTGGCTAAGGTCTTGGTCGGGTGATAATGCGTCCAAGACAAAATTGTGTTCAATCCCCTTCTCAGGTGCAAGGGTGTTTGGTCCTTCCCTCGATACTATCTTAGAGTCGGCTTCAGACAAGAAAAAAGGGTTCCCAGAGGACAAGCCTAAGAGGCCTCAGTCTTTTCGGAGAGGGTTTCCCTTTAGAAGACAGTCCGACTACAGGTCCGACTTCAGAGGGGGAAGGTCCAATAGAGGTATTAATAGGGGTTCCCGTGGCCACGGTAGTAAGAACAGGAGTTTCTTCTTCAGCCCCTCCTCTAAATCGCAATGACGCCACTCTTATAGGGGGAAGGCTTCGCCATTTCGCTGTAAACTGGAGCAGAGTCACTGAAAATCGATGGGTCCTTCGCACTGTGTCAGAAGGCTACAGTATAGAGTTCTACTCCCCTCCACCAGACAGGTACATCGTACTTACGGTGGTTATGCAACACTCTCCCATGTTAAAAGACTTAATGGACATGCTTTCCTCAAGAGTCATAATACCAGTACCACCACTAGAGGTAGGCCAGGGACACTACTCTTCCCTGTACTCCATAACAAAACCATCAGGCGAGTCACGCACAATCGTAAATTTGAAACCTCTGAATGCCTGGGTCAGGTACAAGAGGTTTCGTATGGAGTCCATCCGTTCTGCAATCCTTCTCATCGATCAGAACGCGGTAATGTGCACTCTCGACTTAAAAAGTGCCTGTTATCAGGTCCCTGTCCACCATCTATCTCAGAGGCTTCTGAGGTTCGCGGTAGTTCTGCCGTCCGGGACCTGTCACTACCAGTGCCTGCCGTTTGGACTTGCCTCAGCACCTCGCGTATTTACAAAGCTGGTGTCGGAGATAGTGGCTTTCCTAAGAAACCAGGGGATTATAATTGTCCCATATCTCGACGACTTTCTCCTGATGGCAAGAACACCAGAGATCTATCGGATCACAGGAACCGGACCATCGCGGTAATGGAACACTTGGGATGGATCATAAACTGGCAGAAATCAGACCTGATTCCGGAGCACAAAAAGGTCTTCCTGGGTGTCTGTCTGGATTCTGCAAACAGAATATCCCTACTACCCGAATCCAAGCTGGAGGCAATACAGATTCAGATCAGACTCCTACTAGAACGCAGAGTCTCAATAAGGATGGCCATGAGAGTGCTAGGCCTAATGACGGCATGCATACCATGCGTAAGATGGGCACAGTTCCATTCAAGACCACTACAGAGGTTAATCCTCTCCAAGTGGGACCGTCGTCAGTCTTCTCTGGACAGTACTTTATATCTACCAGATCCAGTACGAACATCTCTCCTTTGGTGGACAGACCCAGAGAAACTAAGAATGGGAGTACTATGGACTACCGATCCCTACGTAGTAGTTACTACAGACGCCAGCGCCTGGGGCTGGGGAGCTCACTTAGAAGGGGGGATCCTCCAGGGACGATGGCCTCCAGACGTCGCTCGCAACTCATCCAACTTCAGAGAACGTCTGGGAAGCCCTGAGGAGAAATCATCGCACTCTGGAGAATCGTCACGTCAGGGTATTGTCCGACAACGTGACAACCGTTTCCTTTCTAAAACACCAAGGAGGCCTAAGACACCATCTTCTCCAGGAGCTGGCGGGGAGAATATTTCGCTGGGCAGAAAGGTCGATCCTCTCCATCTCTGCAATCCACTTAGAAGGCTCCCAGAACGTCATAGCGGATTACTTGAGCAGAAGAAGAGTGTTTGCAACAGAGTGGGAACTCAACCAGGACATCTTCCAGGAGCTGTGCCGGCGTTGGGGCACTCCCAGTATAGACCTCTTCGCAAACAGGAGAAACTCAAAGGTCTCAAGGTTCTTGTCGCTGAACCCTCGGGATCTGCCGGAATGGGTCCGTGTAAAACACGGACCTCACACGGACGTTCTCTGTCTGGGGTCCGTGTGCGTGCAGGAGACAGCGCTGCAGTAAGCGCTGTCCCCCCCCCCCCCACATGGTGCTGAAGCCGCGATTCATATGTTCCCTGCAGCAGCGTTTGCTGCAGAGAAAATATGAATAATAGTGTTTAAAATAAAGATCTATGTGTCCCCCGCCCTCCCACCCCCTGTGCGCCCCCCCACCCCCTGTGCGCCCCCCCGCTGTTCAGAAAATACTCACCCACTCACACGTTGGCTGTCACTCCTTCCTCTCTGCCCCGCGCCTTCTACTGTATGCGGTCACGTGGGGCCGCTCATTTACAATCATGAATAGTTGGCTCCACCCCTATGGGAGGTGGAGCCACATATTCATGACTATAAATGATCGGCCCCACGTGACCGCATACAGGAGAAGATGGGCCAGACCAGGAAGCCGCGACAGCCAACGTGGGAGCGGGTGAGTATTTTCAGAACAGCGGGCGGGGGGGGGGGGGGGCGCACAGGGGGTGGGAGGGCGGCGGACACATAGATCTTTATTTTAAACAGTATTATTCATATTTTCTCTGCAGCAAACGCTGCTGCAGGGAACATATGAATCGCGGCTTCAGCACGATGCAGGGTACCAGACGCGTGGGTACCACACGCTCCGTGTGGTACCCACTCGCCATACAGGCGGCACACGTGTGCCGCACGTATGGCCTACGTGAGTTCCCAGGCACACGGACACGGATAACTCCGGTACAGATTTATTCCGGTACCGGAATTATCTGGACATGTGGGACAGCCCTAAGTCAGAGTTGGACGGAGCCCCTCTCATATGCTTTCCCTCCTCTAGCACTAATCCCGGCTGTTCTCAGGAAGAACAGGCTCGAGTAATTTTGGTAGTTCCATACTGGCCAAGAAGGAGTTTGTTCTCCCTTCTGGTAGACCTGGCAATAGAGTCCAGTGGAGCTCCCTCACAGACCAGATGTAATCCACCAGGGCCCAGTGTACCATCCGGACCCAGAGAAGCTACATCTCTCAGCCTGGATCCTGAAAGGAACATCCTGAAGGCAAGAGGCCTGTCTGACCAGGTCATATCCACTATCAAGGCTAGTAGGAAGCCGGTCACGTCAGCAATCTACTTGAAGATCTGGAGGCGTTTCTGTCTGGAGGGTGGCAGGTCTGATGTTGCGGCAGGCACTCCCGACTTACCCAGAATTCTGGATTTTCTGCAGGCTGGGTTCGGTAAAGGGCTTAGGCCGAGCACCTTGAAGGTGCAGATCTCGGCACTTAGCTCCTTTCTAGACTATCCCCTGGCAACACACCCTTGGATAGTTAGATTTATCAGAGCCACCCAAAGGTTGCGCCCCACCATTAGACAGTTATCTCCTCCTTGGGACCTTAACCTTGTCCTGAGATTCCTCTGCAAAAATAATTACGCCTCGGTAGATAACATGTCCATTTCGGCCCTGACACGTAAAACGGCACGTACCTCCAGATTAGAGAAGATAGTGTGGTCCTTAAACTAGATCCCTCATTCATTCCAAAAGTGGGAACTCTAAAAAATAGGAATCAGGAGATAGTGTTACCATCCTTTTTGTTGTAACCCTTCCAATTCTAAAGAGGAAGCTCTGCATTCCCTGGATGTCAGACAGGCAGTCATCGACTACCTGTCAGCCACTAACCCATGGCGCATCGACCCAAATCTGTTTATTTTGTTCGGCGGTAAAAATAGGGGAAAAAAGGCCTCTAAGGCCTCCATTGCTCGATGGATCACATCTGTGATCTCCGAGGCCTACCAGTCGGAGGGCATCCCTCCTCCAAAGTGTCTTCATGCACACTCTACTAGAGGGATGGCTACTTCTTGGGCTGAAAGGGCAGGCGCCTCTCTAGAGCAGATTTGTAAGGCCGCTACATGGGCTAGTGCGAATACCTTTTGCAGACATTATAAACTTGATGTCCTGTCAGCATACTGCATTTGGGAGAAAGGTTCTCCAAGCGGTAATCCCACCCTGAGGAGGTGCTTTGGTACTCTCCATAGTGCTGTCAGGATGACGTCCTGGAAAATGGGTATTAAGCTTACCGTTAATTATGTTTCCAGGAGTCCATCCTGACAGCACGGGTAATTCCCTCCCTGTTAATATAATTATGCTTTTGTAATATAAACCTGACACGTCTGTAGTATGTTCCTAACATATGATGTAATATGTTCCTAATACATGGTGTTATGTTCTTTACCATTAAATATAATTTTTTGCATCTCCCTTGAGGTGGTTCTTGTTACAACACTGAGGAATGGGGGTGGGACCGGACCTTTTGAACTCTCGTGTGTTTACTGTCCCAGCAAGGGGGAGGACGTCCTCCATAGTGCTGTCAGGATGGACTCCTGGAAACATAATTAACGGTAAGCTTAATACCTATTTTTCTCGCCCCCATAGACTTTCATTGGCGTATTATTTGCGCAATACGCTGACAAACGCAGCATGCTGCGATTTTACTACAGCCGTAGAAAGCCGTATAATACGTCGCCGTAATATACGGCTGATAGGACCAGACCCATTGAGAATAATTGTGCCGTTTGTTTGGCGAGTTTTACGGACGTATTTTCTGCGCTCATATGTCCGTAAAACTCGCTAGTGTGACTCCAGCCGAAGAGAGAATGTGTGTGTGTGTGTGTGTGTGTGTGTGCACTGCGTGTGTCTGTGTAGGCAGGCATCGTCTGATTTGACTAGTGCTCCTATCCAGCTATGAATGCTGTCATATAACAGTGACAGCATTGCCGATGATGGTGCAGTAGTCCCATCAGACGATGCGTGTGTTAAATGGTAAAAAAAACAAACCTAAAGTACATAGTCCCCCGATGCCCTTGTTTGCCTGTAACAAAAATAAATAAACTAACGGTATACTCCCCGTTCCTCCATAGTCCATTTAATAACGAGTGTCCCACGACTATCTCCCGTGTAGAACAGTGACATCGGGAGATGTGAGCCCTCTACAGGGGCTCCCGCAATGCACTGATAGGAGATCATCCTCTGCATTGTATCCCTCCACCGCCAGGAGAGAGGTCACCTGAGTTCATGCTGACACTGGCATGAGAAAATTCTCACACAGCGTTGCTGTAAAGTGAGAGCCTGAACTCTGGTGACCTCTTCAGTGATGCACTGCAGGAGGCATTACCTCCTGTCAGTGCATTGCGAGAGATGTACTGTCGGAACAGGGAGTATTTGTTTGTTTTTTTTCTTTTTTTTTTTTTGCAGGAGATCGAGGGATTTGCAGTACTATAAATATGGAAAAAATGTGTTTTAGAGGTTTTTTATAAAAAAAAAAACCAAAAAAACAAAATCTGCATTTAAGGTCGGTGTCACACTTGCGAGAAACTAACACAAGTCTCTTGCCTCAATACCTGGCACTGCCGCCGGCACTCAAGACAGGAGTGTGCAGCTGCATGTATTTCTATATAGCTGAACGCGCCGGGTACAGAGATGCGAGACTCCTGTGAGTTTCTTGCAAGTGTGACCCCCCCCCCCCCCCCCGCCCAAACGCAGATTGTATGTGTGTGTCTTTAACTCTTTATGTACCTTTTTATTACTAAACATTGGTCTTTGTATTACAGATCTATATCTGTTTGTGTAAACCTTTTTCTTCAATGGATGATGTAAAAGAGGTTGGACAAGGAAGTTACATCACAATATTATTATTTTTTTTTTTTTTGTTTAATATCTTTATTTGTCTTTAAAAAAAGAGAGAGAAAAAAAAGCAGACAAATCCGTGTCAAACACGTGAATTTTTAACTGCGTTTTCTGCCAAGAGATGCAGACAATTCCACAAGCAAATCTGCAATGTGTTCACATACCCTTAGGTCCATAGTTGTGAAATTATAGTGTCTGTATAAATGCCCCTAGAGCAGGGGTGGGGAACTTTTTTTTTTTTTTTTTTTTCTGCCGAGGGCCATTTGGATGCATGCATGCATGCATACTCTCTACTATATAATTGTCTAATGATCACTTCCGTCTGTCTGTCCTTCTTTCTGTCACGGATATTCATTGCTCGCGGTCTGTCATAGAATCCAAGTCGTTGATTGGTCTCGCCAGCTGCCTGTCATGGCTACCGCGACCAATCGGCGACAGCCACAGTCCGATTAGTCCCTCCCTACTCCCCTGCAGTCAGTGCCCGCTCCATACTCCCCGCAGCCACCGCTCACACAGGGTTAATGCCAGTGGTAACAGACCACGTTATGCCGCTGGTAACTCACTCCGTTACCGCCGCTATTAACCCTGTGTGACCAAGTTTTTACTATTGAGGCTGCCTATGCGGCATCAATAGTAAAAAAAAAACAAACAAAAAAAAAACCCTGCTATTCTCACACTCCGTGAGCCGCTCGCACCGGCCGCCATCTTCCGTTCGTGGCGATGCATTGCAAAATTACCCAGAAGACTAGCAGTCTCGCGAGACCGCTAAGTCTTCTGGGTAATTTCACTATGCATCCTGGGAACGGAAGATGGCGGCTGGCGCGAGCAGCTCGGCGGAGCTTCAGTGGATTCCAAGCGTCGGTAACCGCTTCCTGGATCCAGGCGCCAACGGAAGGTGAGTATATAACTATTTTTATTTTTTTTTTAACAGGGATATCATGCCCACATTGCTATATGCGTGGGCTGCGCAATACACTACGCATACATATTTTAGAATACCCGATGTGTTAGAATCGGGCCACCATCTAATGGGCCTGAGGTTCCCCACCCCGGTTCTAGGGCATGGAGTTAAGCTTTCGAGACTGCCATGGGGGCAGTGCTTCTGCTTTTATGGTTTCATGGCATATTCAGTGTAGAACCAGCCATCCCATGATCTATCCACAAAGAGCTCATGGTCTGGGGTTATTCAGTGGGCAGTGGGTCATCGGTATCAACTGCCAACCCCCCCCCCCCCCCCCCTACCCGTGGGAGATTAGTTGTACCATCATGTTTCTCCTGTTGCTCAACTAGTAGGTCACCCAGATTACTACTACCATTACCTCCAGAGGCAACAAGATAGCTGCAATCATTTGTACAATGGTGAATGCTGATATCAGGCATGAGGGCCCATTGAAACTTGATGTCAAGCAGTATTTCAGAGAGAATGGTCAAGGGAGAGAGAAAATTAGAGCATTCAAGACCCTGAATTCCCCTCCCCGCTGAATAAGGGAGAGGAGATGGGTGTTATCATGCTCTGCTCTGGGTCTAGCAGACCTGCAACTTGTGTCCAGGCATTTCATAATTATAACGTGACAGATCATCATCCTTCAATTTTATCTAAAGTCCCAACACCGTATCCTGCACACCTCAAAATCATAGTTTTAAACCAAAAATCCCCAGTGCATATTTTAGGGGAAAGAAAAGGCATAGGCTGTCAATTTTAAATTCATAAACATATTTTTAATAGATCAACTTTAAAATACAGCAAAGTATGTAAAACCAGAAGAAACTCAAAGTACATATAGCTGGAAACAGTATCTGCACCAGGTGATGTAATAAATGGTAATATTATATTTATTCAGTCGCCATGACAGCACAACGAGAGAGGGGATCCGCCCTTCAGGGACAGGAAACCTACAGACATAAAAGGGCGGTACCTCTCCCTCGCATCAGTTGGTTTCCTGTCCCTGACAGCGGAACCTCTTCAGGCACGCCTTATGAAGAAGGTCGAAGACTAGGAAGAAATCCCACTCCTGACAGGCCGATTCCGGTGGCGGGGGTCCCCCACCTCGGCTTGGTCAGGAGGCCGGTAGCACCACACGGCAGGGAACTGTCAGTGTCAGCAGGAGGAAGAAGCCTACAGGTCAGGGGGCTTCTTTTGGTGGTCTACGAGTCGTGTACCTGGTAAGTATGGGGGCTCCTCCTGGGTAGCCGCGTCTGCTGGGCCTCTGCGATCCGTCCGCTCCTTCCGGGGGGGTGTGCGTCGGTCTGAGGACCGCTGGCGTCTTCGACCGCGTCTCGCTATGTCAGCAGCTGGGCGGCGCGGCTTGATGACGCATCGGGACATGCGCAGTGGCGTCCTTCCTGGCTGATGGCGACGCTCCGGTGTTTCGGCCGGCTGGATCCCGGGAGGGGCGGCGGTTGCGGCGATCGACAGCGGGGGCGGAGCCCGGGGGTAAAGAGCGGACCCTATTGGAGGTACCGGTCTCGCCACATCCTCTCCCTGCTGACCCCCATCCGGGGGTGGTACCTGTTGGGAGTTATTTAAAGGCTGCATGTGGGTCACTTAGTGTTCCTGGCCATTTCACTTCATAATGGAGTCGCCAGACGGAACCTTGCAGGAGGATTTGGAGGAACCTGCGGTGATTTCTCAGCATCGGTCCAGTGGCAGCAGTCATACTGGTGGAGCTAAAAAGGCTCAAAAATCGAATCCAGATAAGTCCTCAGGCCGTAAAGAAACCCCGGCTAGAAAGGACCCCCCCCCCCCCCCCCCCCCCCATCTACGGTACCATTCACTGCGGGGCTGGGTAAGTGAGCTACGTGCAAGTTCGCTTTCTGATTGTTGTTCCTCCTTGTATTCCCTCTCTCCTTACTAGGGGAGGAAATGCTTTACTAAGTCCAAGCATAGGCAGTGTGCCGAGTGTGCTGAACCACTCCCTGATGGCCATAAAAAAAACTTTGTGTAGTGCCTGCATTCAACACCTTATTGAGGAGGAGGCCCCTAACCTCTCTTCTACGCTAAGACACATGGTTAGGCAAGAAGTGAAAGATTCCTTGAGATCGCATAAGGTGGAGACCAAAAAGAAAATTGAAGTAACGTCCCCAGTCTCTGTGGTAAATTCGGACTCTGAGGAACTAAGTTCGGACTCCCTTCCTTCGTCGGTCGCTCGACAAAATCAACAACTTAGTCAAAGCAGTCAACAACACGATGGGGATTGAGGAGCCTCAATCAGTGTTCCATTCAGGATATTATGTTCAGAGGTCTGGATCGGAAGTCTCGGAGGTCCTTTCCTGTAGTTTATAAGGTCAAATCGTTAATTACAAGGGAATGGAAGAAACCCGAAAGGAAAGGGTCACTTCCCCCGGCCTTCAAAAGGAGGTATCCCTTCGAGGTAGAAGCATCAGCCTCGTGGGACAAGGTCCCGAAGCTGGATGCGGCAGTAGCTAGGGCATGTAAGAAAACATCTCTTCCGTTTGAAGATTTGGGAAGTCTGAAGGATCCCCTCGATAGGAAAGCTGATGTTTTCCAAAACAAGGGGGCTTGGGAAACGTCAGCAGGTTCCCTAAGGCCAGCAGTCGCAGCCACTTGCACGGCTCGGTCATTGATGGTGTGGCTTGGCCACTTGGAGGATCAGCTCAGGGACAAAGTTCCCAGAAACGAGATCTTAGCTTCTATGTCTATTATACAGGATGCTGCTGCTTTCCTCTCAGATGCATCGGCGGATTCTGTTAAACTTGCCACCAGATCTTCCGCCTTGTCTAACGCAGCCCGGAGAGCGCTGTGGATTAAATGCTGGCCGGGAGATTTACAGGCCAGGTCGAAGCTGTGTAGTATTCCCTGCGAAGGGTCTCACTTGTTTGGACCAGTACTGGACAAGCTACTGGATAAAGCCGGAGACAACAAGAAACGTTTTCCTTTCCTAAAAAGACCTTTCTTTAGACGGGACTACAATAGAGGGTGGTCTAACCGCAGGAGATCTAACAGAATCAAATGGAGTGTACCAGATTTGACAACACCAGGAAAAGAGGTAGAGGATACAGGTTTAATTCCTCCCGAGACTATAAGAAGCCCCAATGACTAGCGGACCAGGTGGGAGGTAGGCTTTTGGCCTTCTACCCTACCTGGATACAGATCGCGAATAGTCCTTGGATTCTGAGCATCATAGACCTGCTTCTAAGATTCGAATTTCATCAGATCCCTCGAGATAAATTCAAGCTGACACCTATCCGTTCTTCTCCAGCAGAACAGTTGGCTTTGGAATCGGAGGTTCAGGAACTTCTACAGAAAAAAGGTTCTTGTCAAGGTGCCCATAGAAGAAAGAGGTAAGGGGTTCTATTCCCCTTTGTTCCTGATCAAAAAAGCTGACGGGTCCTTTCGCACTATTATCAACTTGAAAGGCCTCAACAAATTTTTGTTTGTTCTGTCCTTCAAGATGGAATCTGTGAAGACGGCAATAAAGCTACTCTTTGAAAACTGCTTCATGGTTGTCTTGGACCTTAAAGACTCCTACTATCATGTCCCAATACATGGAGATCATCAAAAATTCCTTAGGGTGGCGGTTTCACTTGCTGGCACAATAGAGCACTTTCAATATCGGGCACTTCCCTTTGGTGTCGCAGTCGCACCCCGTGTATTTACCAAAATCATGATAGAGGTTATGGCGCACCTACATGAGCAGAACATTTTAATAGTTCCTTATCTGGATGACTTATTGATTGTGGGTCATTCAGAATCTCATTGTAAAGTCCAACTACAAAGGGTGATTGCCGTATTGCACGAATTGGGATGGATTATTAACCTTAAAAAAATCCCGTTTACAGCCCTTAAACGCAGGAATTTCTGGGTCTAGTTGTAGATTCTGGTCGGCAGGAATGTCGTCTCCAGATTCGAAGGTGGATAGCATATATCGGCTGGTCACGAGGGTGATTAATGCTCCTTTCGTTTCTGTTAGAAGTGCCATGTCACTCTTAGGTTCTCTTACATCCTGCATCCCGGCGGTTCTTTGGGCCCAATACCACACCAGGACACTACAGTGGGATATCCTACATAACTCGCGCCGACTGGGGGTCCATCTTGACAGCAAATTCTTGCTGTCCGTTGAATCCATTCACTCACTTGGTGGACTCGCGTTTCAAACTTATGTAGAGGAGTTCCTTGGACTAACCATGTTACTAGAGTAATAACTACTGATGCTAGCCCCAAGGGTTGGGGGGCGCACTTGGATAGTAATTGGGCCCAGGGGCTATGGTCCCAATCAGAACAAGACTCGTCTTCCAACCTAAAATTACTGGTAGCGGTAGAACGCGCTTTAAACAGTTTTCTTATACCCCTACAGGGTCGTCACGTCAGGCTGTTCTCGGACAACTAGGTAACCGTGGCCTACATTAATCACCAAGGGGGCACGCGGTCCAGTTCATTAATGGAGGTCGCGGATCGTGTTTTCCAGGTGGCCGAGAAACGCCTACTTTCCCTCCCGGCACTTCATATAAAAGGAAAGCTCAACACCATGGCCGACTATCTAAGCCGCAACAAGCTCAGACAGGGGGATTGGTCTCTAAACCCGACCATCTTCAATCAGATCGTACACTTATGGGGATGTTCAGAGATAGACCTTTTTGCCAGCCAAGAAAACAAAAAACTACTCCAATTCTGCTCCCTAAATCCAAGAGACAACCCGTATGCAGTGGACGCTCTCCTAATACCATGGCGCTTCAGGCTCGCATATGCTTTTCCCCCTCTAAACTTAATACCGATAGTTCTGAGGAAGATTCGGGAAGACAGGGCCCGCCTAATCTTGATAGCCCCGTTCTGGCCCAGAAGGTCATGGTTTCCTTGGCTGAGGAAGATGGCCGTCACTCAGCCATGGATTCTCCCAGAATTACCGAATCTCCTCTCTCAGGGCCCAATACTCCATCCACGAGTAGCCAACTTACACCTAGCAGCGTGGAATTTGAGAGGTCGCTGCTAAGGGGGAAAGGGGTTCTCTAGGCATTTGGTTAATACACTTCTTAAAAGTAGGAAAACCTCTACAACTAACATATATGTCAGTTTGGAAAAGGTTCTTAACAGTCAGGAGCACATATTGACCAAGAACCTTGTGTTAATCAAATTCTAGAATTTCTATAAAAGGGTTTAGAATTGGGCTTAGCCACTAGCACTCTTAAGAGTCCAAGTGTCTGCTCTAGGAGCGCTGTAGAATTCTAACCTAGCCAGCAATTACTGGATTTCTAGATTCTTCAAGGCAGTTACTAGATCCAGGCCTGTTATTAAGCAAAACATAGTGCCATGGGATCTAAATCTGGTTCTTTCAGCTTTAACACAAACCCCATTTGAGCCTATTGATACTATTTCAGTTAAAATCCTGTCGATTAAGACAGCTCTCAAAGGGTACCGTCTCACATAACGATTTACCAACGATCACGACCAGCGATACGACCTGGCCGTGATCGTTGGTAAGTGGTTGTGTGGTCGCTGGGGAGCTGTCACACAGTCAGCTCTCCAGCGACCAACGATGCCGAAGTCCCCGGGTAACCAGGGTAAACATCGGGTTACTAAGCGCAGGGCCGCGCTTAGTAACCCGATGTTTACCGTGGTTACCAGCGTAAAAGTAAAAAAAAACCAAACAGTACATACTTACATTCCGGTGTCTGTTCCCCGGCGTTCTGCTTCTCTGCACTGTCTGCGCCAGCCGGAAAGCACAGCGGTGACGTCACCGCTGTGCTCGCTTTCCGGCTGGCCGGCGCTCACAGTGCAGAGAAGCAGAACGCCGGGGGACAGACACCGGAATGTAAGTATGTACTGTTTGTTTGTTTTTTACTTTTACGCTGGTAAACATCGGGTTACTAAGCGCGGCCCTGCACTTAGTAACCCGATGTTTAACCCGATGTTTACCCTGGTTACAAGCGAACGCATCGCTGAATCGCTGTCACACACGATCCAGCGATGACAGCGGGAGATCCAGCGACGAAAGAAAGTTCGAAACGATCTGCTACGACGTACGATTCTCAGCAGGGTCCCTGATCGCTGCTGCGTGTCAGACACAGCGATATCGTATGGATATCGCTGGAACGTCACGGATCGTAGCGACAAAAGTGCCACTGTGAGACGGTACCCTTAGTTGCTCTCACGTCTGCAAGAAGGGTTAGTGATCTACAAGCCTTATCTAGACAACCGCCATACATGCAGTTTAGAGAAGATAGTTATTATGAAACCTGATCCCCTTTATCTTCCTAAAGTAGCTACAAAATTTCATAGGTTACAGGAAGTGGTTTTGCCATCTTTCTGTTCCAATCCCACTGAGAGAACGTAATTTTCATTCCTTAGATGTGAAAAGATGCCTCCTTAAATACACTTCAGTTACAGATCCCTGGAAAAAAGATAATTCCCTTTTTATATCTTATCAAGGGGTTAGAAAGGGTTGTAGAGTATCCAAAAATATTTTAGCCAGATGGATCAGGGAGGCTATTTCTCTCGCTTATACAGCAGGTGGCGTTGAAATCCCAGAAGGTATAAAGGCTCACTCTACTCGAGCTGTAGCATCGTCCTGGGCGGAGAGATCCGAGGTGTCGATTGAAGACATATGTAAGGCGGCCACATGGTCTTCTCCTTCTACCTTTCTGAGACACTATAGACTAGACCTGGGTAGCTCCTCTGACCTCACGTTTGGGAGAAGGGTTCTTGAGGCTGTTATCCCTCCCTAATGTTTCTTATTTCTCTGAAAGTCTCTCGTTGTGCTGTCATGGCGACTGAATAAATACGTACGCTACTTACCTGGTAGCAGTGTTTTTTCAGGAGCCATGACAGCACCCTTATATTCCCTACCCTATTCTTTTTCGGACAGCTCAAACGCTTTCGTTATTTTCCTCTTCTAAAAGATATATTCACTTACTTAATAAATTGTATCAAAGTATATGCCGTTTCTGTGTTACTAACCAAGGGGGTCCTCTCGTGCTCTGGAACCAACTGATGCGAGGGAGAGGTACCGCCCTTTTTATGTCTGTAGGCTTCCTGTCCCTGAAGGGCGGATCCCCCTCTCTCGTGCTGTCATGGCTCCTGAAAAAACACTGCTACCAGGTAAGTAGCGTACGTATATCAGCAGTAAGCAAGCAACAGAATGATGTTCTCTATAACCTCATCAAAACTTAATAAAATATATTGCACAATACCAATTGTCATGGAACCTAAGGTGCTAAATCTAATTGAGCCTTAGTTATAACGTTCTCCTAGCCTGCTAAAAAATATAAGGTTCATGACCATAAGCTGACATCTAAAGTATAAACTGCAAGCTATGAACTTGCATATCTACCTTTCCTGGTGGAGAACGTTCCACAGCGACCCCGATAGCGCCGTTTCGCCTGACTGGCTTCCTCAAATAGGGGGCATATGTGTCTACACCTAGCTACTCTATCCTTATATACGGTCAGCACAGCTGTGGGTAGCGTCGGCCTGATTGAGATCATATAGCGCATGCGCCAGTCCTCAGACTCCCTTCTAAACATGTGACTTCCGATCTTCCGCACCTGGGATGCGAGCGTGGAACGCTTCACCTCCCCATGTGCGCAGAGCCGGAAATCAAAAGGTCGTCACTGACCGGCGCATGCGCATTCAATTCACTGAGGCTGGGGAAACAATAATACGGTAACTAAGCACATAGACGCATGCGTAGCCCAAAACCCCGCAGCTAGAGAAACAAAACTGCTCTGACCATATAAAAAGGTGACTAGAAACGCAATATCGATAAGGATAGATGGCACAAAGTATAAACATGTGCCGTGAAGATATGGATTAAAAGAAAAACGGCAACAACTAACTCTTAATGTACTGCTGCAATATAAGTGAACGAATGGCATTGTGAAAAATCTTAAGGTGAGATTAAATAATTCATAAATATATATTAACAATAGAACCAACCAAATTATAATAATACATAGATATATATTAATAAATGCCATAATCAATATTACATTAAGTGATGCATATAGTGAAACCAAGATAACAATGAATATAATATCCCAGTGACAGTGAATAATAATCATACATAATTATATATAATATGATACATAGGATAATAAAAATCCTGCAACAGTACACAAACATTAAAATACAATAATCTAACAAAACTACAAATAGATGCTGTATTTAATAATAGTCTTCAATGATGTATCATTTTCTAAAAGAATGAAGATCACCAACATCCAGTAGCAAGAAGAAAAGTTGTCACCCACAAACGTGATCATGGTCACTGAGTAAATAAATGAATAAAAAATTAATACACACATAGACACACAAATAAATAAAATCAGGAGAACAGGATATACGTAACTAAGTGGGAACACGGACCAAATCTGAAAAGAGACATATAATGAAAAACTGAAGTATAAGAAAACCCATCATAATACGGAGATAATGACTCCAAATACGTACTATAAAAATGAATTAAAGCCCAAGGTCTCATTAAGACCCTGGGGGGGCCATGGTTCCCAATAGATGGATCCATTTACTCTTTTTGGGCTAAAGCTTTAGCTAAGTTACCCCCTCTAACCCCCAGATGGATCTGATCAATTGCTTGAATTTTTAATCCTTTAGCATCTGAGTGATGATGCAACTTAAAATGCCTGGGCAAGGTTTTTAGAATACTTGGATCGTCAACGGTTATTGACTTCTCTATCTCTAACGTGCTCTCTTGTCCTAACCCTTAACTCCCGTGTAGTAAGACCAATATATATTTTGTTACACGGGGCAACGACAAATTCAACAAGCAATGGCTGGAACTGACTAACATTCTGTACAAGCATTGAAGTATTCTACAATCAGACCCCATACTGAAGCAGCTTCTTCCGAGTCGTCCCCGACTAGTCCCTAGAAGATCTAGAAACCTAAAGGACCTTCTTGTACACAGCCACTACTCTGCAACCAGGTCTAGATCTGTATCGTCAGGAGGTAATGTTTTTTTTCCTTGTGACATGTGTAAAGGTTGTTATAATCTAATCAAGAGTAAAACATTCACTAATTTTGATGGTTCTAGAACTTTTGATATACGTAAAAGACTCACTTGTACCTCTAAAGGCATTATCTATCATGCTCGTTGCCCGTGGCAAGAGACGCTCTCACAAATCACTTAACCATCTGCTCACTCTTTCTGTCTGTCATCCTAGTCGCAGGAGATATCTCTCCTAACCCCAGCCCCCCATGTTATAGCAAGTCAAACCTCCCAATCGCTGCATTCAGAAACCCCTCTAACCTTATTAATATCCCATGCACGCCCTCTGCCTCTTTCAATTGTGCCCTTTAGAATTCTCGCTCTGTGTGTAATAAACTCCCTTTCATCCATGATTTCTTCCTTACTAATTCTCTTAACCTCCTGGCTGAAACCTGGATCCAGCAGTTAGACACCACCGCTGCTGCTGCCCTTTCATATGGTGGACTACATTTTTATCATACCCCAAGATTGGACAACAGAGCGGGTGGAGGCGTTGGTTTGCTCCCATCAACCAAATGTACCTTCCAAGTTATCCCCCAAGTACCTTCCTTTGAAGTCCATGCTATCAGACTCTACATCCCCTTCTCCATGCGAGTGATGGTGGTGTATCGTCCTCCCGGCCCCTCTAATCAGTTCTTGGATCACTTTGCCACCTGGCTTCCACACTTTCTCTCCTGTGACATCCCCACCCTCATCATGGGTGACTTCAACATCCCCATTGCTTTTCCCCTCTCCCCACCTTTTATCTCTAACCTCCCCTTTCGGCCTCTCACAGCATACTAACTCCAACGCATGAAGATGGAAACTCCCTCGACTTGGTCTTCTCCCGGCTTTGCTCAGTGGACTATTTCACAAACTCCCGTCTCCCGCTCTCTGACCACAACCTTCTTTAATTCTCTATCAAGAATTGCCATCCCGCTCGGGTCACCCCCACTTTCCACATTTATAGAAACATCCAGGCCATTAACACCCAGAAACTTGTGAAGAACTTGCAGTCCTCATTGGCCTCTTTCTCCTCCATCTCATGTCCTGATTCTGCACAGAAGCATTACAATGAAACCCTGCAAAGTGCCCTGGATGAAATTGCACCTCCTATACATAAAACAACTCGGCACAGACGGCGACAACCATGGCACACGCTGCAAACACGTTTCCTGTAGCGGTGCTCCAGGTGCGCCAAACGTCTGTGGAGAAAATCTAATCTACCCGAAGATTTCATCCATTATAAGTTCATGCTTTAAAACATACAACTCTGCCTTTTCACCTCTCCAAACAAACCTATTTTAACACCCTCATCTGACTGTCCAATAGCCCTATACGTCTCTTTGACACTTTTCATTCTCTACTCAACCCAAGAGTGCAGGCCCCAACCAAGGATCTCTGCGCTGATGATCTGACCAATTATTTCAAAGAAAAAATTGACCACATCCAACAGGAAATGATCTCCCAATCCCTTCATACCATGCACTGTCCTCCCTCCCCCACTACATCTAGTTCACTCTCTGACTTTGGACCACTCACAGAAGAAGTAATCGGGCTCCTTGCATCTTCTTGCCCAACCACTTGCACCAGTGACCCCATTCCGTCACATCTCCTCCAGTCCCTTTCCCCGGCTGTCACTTCTCACCTAACAAAAAATATATTCTCTATCTCTAATCTTTCCCTTCATCTCCAAACTCCTCGAACGCCTGGTCCACTCCCGTCTTACCCGCTATCTCTCAGATAACTCTTCTCGACTCTCTACAATCTGGCTTCCGCTGTTTACACTCTACTGAAACTGCCCTCATTAAAGTCTCTAATGACCTACTAACAGCTAAATCTAATGGTCACTACTCCATGCTAATTCTCTTAGATCTTTCCGCAGCATTCAACACTGTGGATCATCCGCTCCTCCTCACTATGCTCCGCTCCATCGGCTTCAAGGACACCGTTCTCTCTTTGTTCTCCTCCTATCTCTCTGACCGCTTTTTCACTATCTTTTGCTGGTACCTCCTCCTCACCTTCCCCTTACTGTTGGGGTTCCTCAAGGATTAGTCCTAGGCCCCCTCCTTTTTCTCTTCGTTTGTCCAATAGGGACAGTATACAATCAGTAGATTTGGTTTCCAGTACCATCTCTATGCTGATGACACCCAATTATACACTTCTCCTGATCTCACGCCTGCCTTTTTAGAATACGCCAGTGATTGTCTTACTGCTGTCTCTAACATCATGTCCTCCCTCTATCTGAAACTGAACCTGTCAAACTGAACTCGTGTTCTCTCCCTCTACTAACCTACCTTTGCCTGACATTGCCATCTCCGTGTGCGGTTCCACCATTACTCCCAAGCAGCATGCCTGCTGCCTTGGGGTCTTACTTGATTCTGAGTTTTCATTCACCCCCCCCCACATCCGATCACTGGCTTGCTCTTATCTGCATCTCAAAAACCTTTCTAGAATTCACCCTTTTTATTACTTTTGATTCTGCAAAAACTCTTATTTCACTTATTCATTCTCATCTGAACTATTGCAATCCTCTACTAATCGGCCTCCCTCTTGCCAAACTCTCCCCAGTCCAATCTGTCCTAAATGCTGCTGCCAGGATCATATTCCTCACCCAACAGTTACACTGATGCCTCTACATTGTGCCAGTCATTACACTGGCTACCCATCCACTCCAGAATCCAGTAGAAAACTATTACCATCATCCACAAAGCACTCCATGGCTCAGCACCACCCTACATCTCCTCCCTTGGTCTTAGTCTACCACCCTACCCGTGCTCTCCGTTCTGTTATTGACCTGAGGTTAGCATCCTCAATAATGAGATCCTCCCACTCCAGTCTCCAAGACTTTTCACGTGCTACGCCAATTCTTTGGAATGCACTACCCAGGCTAATACAATTAATCCCCACAGTTCTAAGTGTGCCCTAAAAACTCATTTGTTCAGACTGGCCTACCGCCTCAACTCATTAACCTAACTATCCCTGTTTGGCCCATTCAAAACTTAAAAAATAATCAGGTTCCTCACATCATGTTCTCATGCACTTTATACAGTTAATTATGAGGATACCAAGGTAGAAAGAGTGGACCCACTAGATCGTGACGACGACCCCCCCCCCCCCATGGACGAGCCGACCAGATACAACTCCCCCCTAGGGAGAGTTAACAGCAGGACCGTGAGGGACTATTGCCACGGAAGCCGGAGGGACCAAGGCAAGAAAAAGGGGAGAAGAGAACGGTGAGTCAGGATCGTGAGGAGTAGAAGAGAGACTAAGACTGGCGGGACCGGAAGAGACAAATGACAGACTAAGTTCCACAGGGACTCAGGACAGATGGACACTGTAGAGACACAGGGACCGCAGGGAGACAGGGACTACAGGAGCACAGGGGAGACACAGGGACCGCAGGGAAGCAGACTGCAGAAGCACAGGGGCTGCAGAGACACAGGGACTGCGGGAGCACAGGAGCGACGGGGACTGCAGGAACACAGGGACTGTCGAGTACTGTGAGGTTCTGCGGGAGAGAAAGCAGAGCACGGAATCAGAGAACCAGCAGATGCACAGAACACACGTGCGGCCAGGAGCACTTGAGAGACACAAGTGATCATCAGGCACAGGGGTGAGATGCAGACAGGAAGAAATAGAAGCGCTGTGCCTTACTTCCGGGGAAGAGAGTCCTCCAGGACTATAGAGAGGACCGGACAGAAGGAGCCAGAAGAGGTTAGAGGTGTGCACGTGCACCCGACGAGCAGCAGAGGCTGGGAGCGAGCGCTGGAGAGAGGACGCTGCAGGAGAGCCACGCCGGGGACAGGTAAGTATAAGCAGGTGCAGAAGGCGGCAGAGGAGGCAGTGTGACCGGCGGCAGAGGAGGCAGCGTGACATTAATAGCCTCTGTGTCTGTACTGTTACGTACTTTGGCTGTTAACTAGTTCATGCAGCTTTACATGAACACCTGATCCTTACACTATGGTTGGTCCGAACAACGAAAGCAATTGTTACCATCCACCTCTCGTGTCTCCCCTTTTTCCGCAGTTTGTAAGCTTGCGAGCAGGGCCCTTACTCCTCTTAGTATCCATTTTGAACTGACTTGTTATGCTGTATTGTCTGTACAAATCCCCCCTCTATAATCTGTAAAGCACTGCGGAATGTTAGCGCTATATAATAATAAATACATTTATTAACCTGTCCTGACCCCACTGAGTGAGTTTTCTCATATACATCGTGCCCCAATCTAGTGATGTATCATCCATGAGTGGAGCTCCTATTGCCCCTGCCACAAGGGGGGGGGGGGGGGGGGGGTAGAAAGTAAGGATCTCCTGCCTCTGCTGACACCAGGTCCTCTAAAGCCGTTGTAATTGTTCTCTTCCTCTGTAACAAATGTCAGGATCTGGCATTCTACCATCACTGCCAGAATTTCTGTAGGATCCCAGGGACAGCACACACCCTCCGGGGCTCTTCAGTGTCAGTCCACAAGACTGGGGTGCAAGGTAGCAATCTGGGCGAGCAGTAGAGTTTGAGGTGAGCTGCCCACCTTGACTTGGTGTCCTAGTGAGTGTTGGATATCAGCAAAAGACTGACAACTGCTGCATCCATTTGGGTTGTTGGGGGAGGCTCTGGAGGGGCGTTCATTCCATAGAGTGCAGGCATGGGACCTGTTCTCTTCAACATATTCATTAATGATCTGGTAGAAGGTTTACACAGTAAAATATTGATATTTGCAGATGATACAAAACTATGTAAAGCAGTTAATACAAGAGAAGATAGTAGTATTCTGCTACAGATGGATCTGGATAAGTTGGAAACTTGGGCTGAAAGGTCGCAGATGAGGTTTAACAATGATAAATGTAAGGTTATACACATGGGAAGAAGGAATCAATATCACCATTACACACTGAACGGGAAACCACTGGGTAAATCTGACAGGGAGAAGGACTTGGGGATCCTAGTTAATGATAAACTTACCTGGAGCAGCCAGTGCCAGGCAGCAGCTGCCAAGGCAAACAGGATCATGGGGTGCATTAAAAGAGGTCTGGATACACATGATGAGAGCATTATACTGCCTCTGTACAAATCCCTAGTTAGACCGCACATGGAGTACTGTGTCCAGTTTTGGGCACCGGTGCTCAGGAAGGATATAATGGAACTAGAGAGAGTACAAAGGAGGGCAACAAAGTTAATAAAGGGGATGGGAGAACTACAATACCCAGATAGATTAGCGAAATTAGGATTATTTAGTCTAGAAAAAAGACGACTGAGGGGCGATCTAATAACCATGTATAAGTATATAAGGGGACAATACAAATATCTCGCTGAGGATCTGTTTATACCAAGGAAGGTGACGGGCACAAGGGGGCATTCTTTGCGTCTGGAGGAGAGAAGGTTTTTCCACCAACATAGAAGAGGATTCTTTACTGTTAGGGCAGTGAGAATCTGGAATTGCTTGCCTGAGGAGGTGGTGATGGCGAACTCAGTCGAGGGGTTCAAGAGAGGCCTGGATGTCTTCCTGGAGCAGAACAATATTGTATCATACAATTATTAGGTTCTGTAGAAGGATGTAGATCTGGGGATTTATTATGATGGAATATAGGCTGAACTGGATGGACAAATGTCTTTTTTCGGCCTTACTAACTATGTTACTATGTTACTATGATATTCATTGGGGGCATGGGCGAGACTTATGGGGGCGTAGCACTTGGGGAACTGGTCAGAGGGAGGGGGGAGGTGCATACTATGCAAATTCATTTTTGAGGTAATAACAAAGGCTTCAATCCTGGCTTAGGAGGTTTTAATGGTTGCTATGTGCCAACGGGGGGCACCACATAAAAAAAGTTCTTAACGCAAACTAAATTTTTGCTCCTACATACACATGTCAATCTTTCAGGGACAATGTCGGGGGAAGGGGGTGTGTGGAGACAAACTGGAAGTTGCACTGAGACCAGTGCCATCTTTAATACTCTAAGGCTACTTTTCACACTTGCGTCGGTACGGGGCCGTCGCCATGTGTTGTACTGACGCACGTTGTGAAATAAATGCAAAACGAGGGCTGCGGATGCAGATTTTCAATGCATCCTCTGCCCCATTGTAATGTCTGGGGAGGAGGGGGCGGAGTTTCGGCCGTGCATGCACAGTCGAAGATGGCAGACGCAACGCACAAAAAAAGTTACATGGAACGTGTGGTTTTTTTTTTTTTTTCTTTCTGATCTCTACCTGATCCAGGAAGCCAGCATTACAGGTCCTTCTCAAAAAATTAGCATATAGTGTTAAATTTCATTATTTACCATAATGTAATGATTACAATTAAACTTTCATATATTATAGATTCATTATCCACCAACTGAAATTTGTCAGGTCTTTTATTGTTTTAATACTGATGATTTTGGCCTACAACTCCTGATAACCCAAAAAACCTGTCTCAATAAATTAGCATATTTCACCCGTCCAATCAAATAAAAGTGTTTTTTAATACCAAACAAAAAAACCATCAAATAATAATGTTCAGTTATGCACTCAATACTTGGTCGGGAATCCTTTGGCAGAAATGACTGCTTCAATGCGGCGTGGCATGGAGGCAATCAGCCTGTGACACTGCTGAGATGTTATGGAGGCCCAGGATGCTTCAATAGCGGCCTTAAGCTCATCCAGAGTGTTGGGTCTTGCGTCTCTCAACTTTCTCTTCACAATATCCCACAGATTCTCTATGGGGTTCAGGTCAGGAGAGTTGGCAGGCCAATTGAGCACAGTAATACCATGGTCAGTAAACCATTTACCAGTGGTTTTGGCACTGTGAGCAGGTGCCAGGTCGTGCTGAAAAATGAAATCTTCATCTCCATAAAGCATTTCAGCCGATGGAAGCATGAAGTGCTCCAAAATCTCCTGATAGCTAGCTGCATTGACCCTGCCCTTGATGAAACACAGTGGACCAACACCAGCAGCTGACATGGCACCCCACACCATCACTGACTGTGGGTACTTGACACTGGACTTCAGGCATTTTGGCATTTCCTTCTCCCCAGTCTTCCTCCAGACTCTGGCACCTTGATTTCCGAATGACATGCAAAATTTGCTTTCATCAGAAAAAAGTACTTGGGACCACTTAGCAACAGTCCAGTGCTGCTTCTCTGTAGCCCAGGTCAGGCGCTTCTGCCGCTGTTTATGGTTCAAAAGTGGCTTTACCTGGGGAATGCGGCACCTGTAGCCCATTTCCTGCACACGCCTTTCCACACCAGACTCAGTCCACTGCTTCCTCAGGTTCCCCAAGGTCTGGAATCGGTCCTTCTCCACAATCTTCCTCAGGGTCCGGTCACCTCTTCTCGTTGTACAGCGTTTTCTGCCACATTGTTTCCTTCCAACAGACTTACCATTGAGGTGCCTTGATACAGCACTCTGGGAACAGCCTATTTGTTGAGAAATTTCTTTCTGGGTCTTACCCTCTTGCTTGAGGGTGTCAATGATGGCCTTCTTGACATCTGTCTGGTCGCTAGTCTTACCCATGATGGGGGTTTTGAGTAATGAACCAGGCAGGGAGTTTTTAAAAGCCTCAGGTATCTTTTGCATGTGTTTAGAGTTAATTAGTTGATTCAGAAGATTAGGGTAATAGGTCATTTAGAGAACCTTTTCTTGATATGCTAATTTATTGAGACAGGTTTTTTGGGTTATCAGGAGTTGTATGCCAAAATCATCAGTATTAAAACAATAAAAGACCTGACAAATTTCAGTTGGTGGATAATGAATCTATAATATATGAAAGTTGAATTGTAATCATTACATTATGGTAAATAATGAAATTTAACACTATATGCTAATTTTTTGAGAAGGACCTGTATTTAAACATCTCTCTATTCCTTCAGTGCACTTCCAGAAACCCTCATTAAGCCTTCTACCCAATGCGCAACCAGACACTGAACAAAACCTATGCATCTTTACAAATTCCTCTTCTGTTTCACCATTTTAACAGTAAACTCTACCATGATCCAACTGTACCCTAATGAATAGAATAACTGCTCCTCTGTTTCATTAAATACAAATACAGAACTATAAAGGCAAACCAGAGGGGACTCTTGCTACACTCACTATAGTTTCCTTCTCCCTCTCCTTTACTGAGAGAGAAATTAAGAGACCACAACATCAAAACCCTGTCATGGGCTGCCCAATCTCCAGAACTGAACCCCATTGAAAACCTCTGGAATGTAATCAAGAGGAAGATGGATAGTCAAAAGTCATTAAACAAAGACGAACTGCTTACATTTTTGTGCCAGAAGCCATGTGAAAAACTGGTGGAAAGCCTGCCAAGACACATGAAAGCTGTGATTAAAAATCACGGTTATTCCACAGAATATTGATTTCTGAACTCTTTCGGAGTTAAAACATTTGTATTGTTTTTAAATGATTATGAACTTGTTTCCTTTGCATTATATGATAATGCACTTTTTTTTTTTCTTTGACCTTTTTCACCTTTTCAGAAAAAAAAATAAAAAATCATTGCTTGGAAATTCGGAGATATGTTGTCAGAAGTTTATAGAATAAAAGAACAATTTACATTTTGCTCAAAAATATACCTATAAAGAGAAAAAAATCAGTCAAACTGAATTTTGCAATGGTCTCTAAATTTTTGCCATAGTGCGCTATATATATATATATATATATATATATATATATATATATATATATATATATATATATTACTCAAAAAAATAAAAAGAACACTTAAACAGAATATAACTCTAAGTAAATCATACTGTCCACTTGGGAAGCAACACTGTTTGACAATCAATTTCACATGCTGTTGTGCAAATGGAATTGACAACAGATGGAAACTAGATGGGTATTTCCTGAAGGAACTACAGATAGTGCTTTGGAATGGTGCCCGGGCTGCCCCTGCAAGACTTTCACACTTGGGTGCCCCTCAGGCGCTGGTTTGGTAGTTGTAGCCCCTCAGGGTTGAGGTCACTCTGGGTCCGATTTGGTGGGCGGGGTCACTCTGGGTCCGATTTGGTGGGCGGGGTCACTCTGGGTCCGATTTTGCGGGCGGCGCCACTCTGGGTCCGATTTTGCGGGCGGTGCCACTCTGGGTCCGATTTGGCGGGCGGCGCCACTCTGGGTCCGATTTGGCGGGCGGCGCCACTCTGGGTCCGATTTTGCGGGCGGCGCCACTCTGGGTCCGATTTTGTGGGCGGCGCAATAATTATAATAAGACTACAGAGTGCTTTGAAATTGTGCTGTGCTATCACTTTAAGAGCTGATATTATCTGGCAAAACTGTGCTGGTGTGGTCATGTACAGTTCGCAGGCGTTGGCATAGTAACTGGGCCTGACTGCGCATATCAATGAGCTAATCAGCCAGGTGGCAAGTGGCAGGTACATTTCAAGTTGCCTCAGAAACCCGGCCATTATAACCTATGGGAAAATTTCCCTATTGAAATGCATTACAATGAGGGGAAAAAAACATTTTCAAACGCAAATTGCGCCAAAACTACAAATCGAATCGACACGAAAAATACTTAGCACACCTCTTGGACGCTGGCTTCGAAATGACACCTCACTGGAGTCTGTGAGTGAAGCGGTTCGGGCCGCATTACGTGCGGACTGAATAATAATAACTAGATGGGTATTTCCTGAAGGAACTACAGATAGTGCTTTGGAATGGTGCCCGGGTTGCCCCAGCAAGACTTTCACACTTGGGTGCCCCTCAGGCGCTGTTTTGGTAGTTGTAGCCACTCTGGGTCCAATTTGGCGGGCGGCGCCACTCTGGGTCCAATTTGGCGGGCGGCGCCACTCTGGGTCCGATTTGGCGGGCGGCGCCACTCTGGGTCCGATTTGGCGGGCGGCGCCACTCTGGGTCCGATTTGGCAAGAGGGGGCACTCTGGTCCGATTTGGTGGGCTGGGTCCGATTTGGTGAGCGGGGCAATAATTATAATAAGACGACAGATAGTGTTTTGGAATTGTGCTCTACTGTCACTTTAAGAGCGGACATTATCTGACAAAACTTGTGACCTGGTGGGCTGGTAGAGTTTGTAGGCGTTGGCATAGTAACTGGGTCTCACTGCGCATATCAATGAGCTAATCAGCCAGGTGGCAGTTATTTTTAGAAATTGCCTCAGAAATCAGGCCCATTATAAATATATTGGAAAATGTCCCTATTGAAACGCATTGAGACACTTTTTTCAAACGCAAATTGCGCCAAAACTACAAATCCGATCGACACGAAAAATACTTAGCACACCTCTCAGGAACGCTGGCTTCGAAATGACACCTCACTGGAGTCTGTGAGTTTAGCGGTTCGGGCCGCATTAAGTGCGGACTGAATAATAATAAGAATAATAATAACTAGATGGGTATTTCCTGGAGGAACTACAGATAGTGCTTTGGAATGGTGCCCGGGCTGCCCCTGCAAGACTTTCACACTTGGGTGCCCCTCAGGCGCTGGTTTGGTAGTTATAGCCCCTCAGGGTTGAGGCCACTCCGGGTCCGATTTGGTGGGCGGGGTCACTCTGGGTCCGATTTGGTGGGCCGGCTCACTCTGGGTCCGATTTGGTGGGCCGGCTCACTCTGGGTCCGATTTGGTGGGCCGGCTCACTCTGGGTCCGATTTGGTGGGCCGGCTCACTCTGACTGACAGCAGGACAAGGGAATGGCTGATAACAGAGAGAATAGACTGACAGCAGGACGGGGAATGGCTGATAACAGAGAATAGACTGACAGCAGGACAGGGGAATGGCTGATAACAGAGAGAAATAGACTGACAGCAGTACGGGGAATGGCTGATAACAGAGAGGAGCTGATATTATCTGACTGACAAAACCTGTTTCCTAGTGGGCTCGTAGGCGTTGGCATAGTAACTGCGTCTGACTGCGCATATCTATGAGCTTATCAGCCAGGTGGCAGTTTTGAAATTGCCTCAGAAACCAGGCCATTATACCCTATGAGGAAATTTCCCTATTGAAATGCATTGAGCAATGCTTTCCAATGGGGGGAAAACAATTTTCAAACGCAAATTGCGCCAAAACTACAAATCCGATCGACACGAAAAATACTTAGCACACCTCTCGTGGACGCTGGCTTCGAAATGACACCTCACTGGAGTCTGTGCGTTTAGCAGTTCGGGCCGCATTAATTGCGGAAAAAAGCCTAATAATAATAATAAGAAGTTTACCACGGTGGAATAACAGTATAGTGCTTTGTTCCAAAGCACTATAATAAGACTAGATGGGTATTTCCTGAAGGAACTACAGATAGTGCTTTGTAATGGTGCCCGGGCTGCCCCTGCAAGAGTTTCACACATGGGTGCCCCTCAGGCACTGATTTGGCAGTTGTAGCACCTCAGGGTTGAGGATTTGGTGGGCGGGGCCCCTCGGGGTCCGATTTGGTGGCCCGGGTCACTCTGGGTCCGAGTTGGCGGGCGGCGCCACTCTGGGTCCTAGTTGGCGGGCGGCGCCACTCTGGGTCCGAGTTGGTGGCCCGGGTCACTCTGGGTCCGAGTTGGTTTGCCCGGGTCACTCTGGGTCCGAGTTGGTGGCCCGGGTCACTCTGGGTCCGAGTTGGCGGGCGGCGCCACTCTGGGTCCGAGTTGGCGGGCGGCGCCACTCTGGGTCCGAGTTGGCGGGCGGCGCCACTCTGGGTCCGAGTTGGCGGGCGGGGCAATAATTATAATAAGACTACAGATAGTGCTTTGAAATTGTGCTGTGCTATCACTTTAAGAGCTAATATTATCTGGCAAAACTGTGCTGGTGTGGTCATGTACAGTTCGCAGGCGTTGGCATAGTAACTGGGCCTGTCTGCGCATATCAATGAGCTAATCAGCCAGGTGGCAGATGGCAGGTACATTTCAAATTGCATCAGAAACCCGGCCATTTTAACCTATGGGAAAATTTCACTATTGAAATGCATTACAATGAGGGGAAAAAACATTTTCAAACGCAAATTGTGCCAAAACTACAAATCCGATCGACACGAAAAATACTTAGCACACCTCTTGGACGCTGGCTTCGAATTGACACCTCACTGGAGTCTGTGAGTGAAGCGGTTCGGGCCGCATTACGTGCGGACTGAATAATAATAAGAATAAGAAGAAGTTATCCACGATGGAATAACAGTATAGTGCTTTGTTCCAAAGCACTATAATAAGAATAAGAAGTTATCCACGATGGAATAACAGTATAGTGCTTTGGAATGGTGCCCGGGTTGCCCCAGCAAGACTTTCACACTTGGGTGCCCCTCAGGCGCTGTTTTGGTAGTTGTAGCCACTCTGGGTCCGATTTGGCGGGCGACGCCACTCTGGGTCCGATTTGGCGGGCGGCGCCACTCCGGGTCCGATTTGGCGGGCGGTGCCACTCCGGGTCCGATTTGGCGGGCGGCGCCACTCCGGGTCCGATTTGGCGGGCGGCGCCACTCCGGGTCCGATTTGGCGGGCGGCGCCACTCCGGGTCCGATTTGGCGGGCGGCGTCACTCCGGGTCCGATTTGGCGGGCGGCGTCACTCCGGGTCCGATTTGGCGGGCGGCGCCACTCTGGGTCCGATTTGGCGGGCGGCGCCACTCTGGGTCCGATTTGGCGGGCGGCGCCACTCTGGGTCCGATTTGGCGGGCGGCGCCACTCGGTCCGATTTGGCGGGCTGGGTCCGATTTGGTGAGCGGGGCAATAATTATAATAAGACTATAGATAGTGCTTTGAAATTGTGCTGTGCTATCACTTTAAGAGCTGATATTATCTGCCAAAACTGTCCTGCTAGGGTCATGTACAGTTCGCAGGCGTTGGCATAGTAACTGGGCCTGACTGAGCATATCAATGAGCTAATCAGCCAGGTGGCAGGTACATTTCAAATTGCCTCAGAAACCCGGCCATTATAACCGATGGGAAAATTTCCCTATTGAAAAGCATTACAATGAGGGGAAAAAACATTTTCAAACGCAAATTGCGCCAAAACTACAAATCCGATCGACACGAAAAATACTTAGCACACCTCTTGGGGACGCTGGCTTCGAAATGACACCTCACTGGAGTCTGTGAGTGCAGCGGTTCGGGCCGCATTACGTGCGGACTGAATAATAATAAGAACTAGATGGGTATTTCCTGAAGGAACTACAGATAGTGCTTTGGAATGGTGCCCGGGCTGCCCCTGCAAGACCTTCACACTTGGGTGCCCCTCAGGCACTGGTTTGGTAGTTGTAGCCCCTCAGGGTTGAGGATTTGGTGGGCGGGGCCACTCTGGGTCCGATTTGGGGGGTGGAGCCACTCTGGGTCCGATTTGGTGGGCCGGGCCACTATGGGTCCAATTTGGTGGGCCAGGCCACTATGGGTCCGATTTGGTGGCCCGGGTCACTCTGGGTCCGATTTGGTGGCCCGGGTCACTCTGGGTCCGATTTGGTGGCCCGGGTCACTCTGGGTCCGATTTGGTGGCCCGGGTCACTCTGGGTCCGATTTGGTGGCCCGGGTCACTCTGGGTCCGATTTGGTGGCCCGGGTCACTCCGGGTCCGATTTGGTGGCCCGGGTCACTCCGGGTCCGATTTGGTGGCCCGGGTCACTCCGGGTCCGATTTGGTGGCCCGGGTCACTCTCGGTCCGATTTGGTGGCCCGGGTCACTCTGGGTCCGATTTGGTGGCCCGGGTCACTCTGGGTCCGATTTGGTGGCCCGGGTCACTCTGGGTCCGATTTGGTGGCCCGGGTCATTCTGGGTCCGATTTGGTGGCCCGGGTCACTCTGACTGACAGCAGGATAAGGGAATGGCTGATAAGAGAGAAATAGACTGACATCAGGACAGGGAATGGCTGATAACAGAGAATCGACTGACAGCAGGACAGGGGAATGGCTGATAACAGAGAGAAATAGACTGACTGCAGGACGGGGAATGGCTGATAACAGAGAGAAATAGACTGACAGCAGGACAGGGAATGGCTGATAACAGAGAATCGACTGACAGCAGGACAGGGGAATGGCTGATAACAGAGAGAAATAGACTGACTGCAGGACAGGGGAATGGCTGATAACAGAGAGAAATAGACTGACAGCAGGACAGGGAATGGCTGATAACAGAGAATCGACTGACAGCAGGACAGGGGAATGGCTGATAACAGAGAGAAATAGACTGACAGCAGTACGGGGAATGGCTGATAACAGAGAGAAATAGATGGGTATTTCCTGAAGGAACTACAGATAGTGCTTTGGAATGGTGCCCGGGCTGCCCCAGCAAGACTTTCACACTTGGGTGCCCCTCAGGCGCTGGTTTGGTAGTTGTAGCCCCTCAGGGTTGAGGTCACTCTGGGTCCGATTTGGTGGGCGGGGTCACTCTGGGTCCGATTTGGTGGGCGGGGCCCCTCAGGGGCCGATTTGGTGGGCGTTGTATACTGCGCGGCTCTGCGCTGTGTACTGCACGGCTCTGCGCTGTGTACTGCACGACTCTGCGCTGTGTACTGCACGGCTCTGCGCTGTGTACTGCGCGGCTCTGCGCTGTGTACTGCGCGGCTCTGCGCTTTATACTGCGCGGCTCTGCGCTGTGTAGTGCGCGGCTCTGCGCTGTGTACTGCGCGGCTCTGCACTGTATACTGCGTGGCTGTGCAATATACTACGTGGACATGCATATTCTAGAATACCCGATGAGTTAGAATCGGGCCTCCATCTAATAATCATAAGACTACAGATAGTGGTTTGGAATTGTGCTGTACTGTCACTTTAAGAGCTGATATTATCTGACAAAACTTGTGAGCTGATGTAGAGTTCATAGGCGTTGGCATAGTAACTGTGTCTGACTGCGCATATCAATGAGCTAATCAGCCAGGTGGCAGTTATTTTTAGAAATTGCCTCAGAAACCAGCCCATTATAAACGTATGGGACAATTTCCCTATTGAAACGCATTGAAAGACTTTTTTCAAACACAAATTGCGCAAAAACTACAAATCCGATCGGCACGAAAAATACTTAGCACACCTCTTGGGGACGCTGGCTTCGAAATGACACCTCACTGGAGTCTGTGAGTTTAGCGGTTCGGGCCGCATTACGTGCGGACTGAATAATAAGAATAAGAAGAAGTTTACCACGGTGGAATAACAGTATAGTGCTTTGTTCCAAAGCACTATAATAAGAAGTTATCCACGGTGGAATAACAGTATAGTGCTTTGTTCCAAAGCACTATAATAAGAAGAAGTTATCCACGATGGAATAACAGTATAGTGCTTTGTTCCAAAGCACTATAATAAGAAGAAGTTATCCACGATGGAATAACAGTATAGTGCTTTGTTCCAAAGCACTATAATTATTGGCACACTCAATAAAGTGGTTCTGCGGGTGGAGACCACATCTCCGTACCAATGCTTTCTGGCTGATGTTTTGGTCACTCTTGAATGTTGGTTGTGCTTTCACACTCGTGGTAGCATGAGACGGACTCTACAACCCACACAAGTGGCTCAGATAGTGTATTCAGGATGGCACATCAATGCGAGTTGTGGCAAGAATGTTTGCGGTGTCTGTCAGTGTAGTGGCTGGATGCGCTACCAAGAGACAGGCCAGGAGACGTGGAGGGGGCTGTAGGAGGGCAATAACCCAGCAGCAGGACTGCTACCTCAGCCTTTGTGCAAGGAGGAACAGGAGGAGCACTGCCAGAGCCCTGCAAAATGACCTCCAGCAGGCCACAAATGTGCATGTCTGCACAAACTGTTAAAAACAGACTCCTTGAGTATGGCCTGAGTGCCCGATGTCCACAGATGGGGGTTGTGCGCACAGCCCAACACCGTGCAGGGCGCTTGGCATTTGCCACAGAACACCAGGATTGGCAAATTCGCCACTGGCGTCCTGTGCTCTTCACAGATGAAAGCAGGTTCACACTGAGCACATGTGACAGTCTGGAGATGCCGTGGAATAGTGATCTGCTGCTTGCAACATCCTTCATCATGACCAGTTTAGCAGTGGGTCAGTAATGATGTGGGCTAGCATTTCTTTTAGAGGGCTGCACAGCCCTCCATGTGCTTGCCAGAGGTAGCCTGACTGCCATTAGGTACTGAGATGAGATCCTCAGACCCCTTGTGAGATCATATCCTGGTGTAGTTGGCCCTGGGTTCCTCTCAATGCAGGACAATGCCAGACCTCATGTGGCTGGAGTGTCAGCTGTTCCTGCAAGATGAAGTCATTGAAGCTATGGACTGGCCCGCCCGTTCCCCAGACCTGAATCCGATTGAGCACATCTGGGACATCATGTCTCGCATCATCCACCAACGTCACGTTGCACCACAGACTGTACAGGAGTTGGCGGATGCTTTAGTCCAGGTCTGGGAGATTCTTCCCCCCCCCCCCCCCCCCCCCAGGAGACCACCCACCGCCTCATTAGGAGCATGCCGTGGCATTGTAGGGCGCTCATACAGGCTCGTGGAGGCCACACGCACTACTGAGCATCTTTTCCTTGTCTTGAGGCATTTCCACTGAAGTTGGATCAGCCTGTAACTTCATTTTGCACTATGATTTTAAGCATCATTCCAACTCCAGAACTCCATGGGGTCTTAGTTGTGATTTACATTGATCCATATTTTTTTGTTTATTTAGTTTTTATTCTCAACACATTCCACTATGTAGTGAATAAAGATTTGCAACTGAACTATTTATCTATACGGACTTGTGGATTATATATAAATCCGTCTCTCACAACAGCCAATGTGATGGGATTATTGCCTGTGCAGGTGAGGCACTAACTGGTGCAATTCTAAGGAAACCTGTGAAGCATGTCTTCTCGGTGGCTCTTTAGGACTGGAGTTGGGGATCACTGGTATAGTGAGTGGGAACTGTAACCGCTTTCTGCTCTACCTCCAGGTCTGATCCCTGTGGCCACTGTCCTAACAAGACAGTCTAATATTATTTTAACCTGTTCACCCCAAAGCCTGTTATCTGTTTTATTTGTGAAAAAATTTAGCAATTTCACTTTTTATGCCCTTAAATCAGTCATGTCACACAAAACATGGGCTCTCCAAATGCTACATGGCATGCTTAAACAGGGGAAATTCCCCCCACAAGCGAAACCATTTTGGAAACTAGACCCCCTTAGGGAACTTGTCTAGATGTGTATTGAGCCCCTTAAACCCCCAGGTGCTTCACAGAAGTAGTGTGCGCGCCGCCCTCTGCCTGATCAGTCAGTGCGGAGAGACGCCGGGAAGATGGCGCCGAGGAGCTGCGGCAAGAGAGGTGAGTATGTGTTTTATTATTTTATTGCAGCAGCACAGCTATGGGGCAATAATGGACGGTGCAGAGCACTATATGGCACAGCTATGGGGCAATAACGGTGCAGAGCACTGTATGGCACAGCTATGGGGCAATAATGGTGCAGAGCACTGTATGGCACAGCTATGGGGCAATGGTGCAGAGCACTATATGGCACAGCTATGGGGCAATGGTGCAGAGCACTATATATATATGGCACAGCTATGGGGCAACGGTGCAGAGCACTATATGGCACAGCTATGGGGCAATAACGGTGCAGAGCACTATATGGCACAGCTATGGGGCAATAATGGTGCAGAGCACTGTATGGCACAGCTATGGGGCAATGGTGCAGAGCACTATATGGCACAGTTATGGGGCAATGGTGCAGAGCATTATATGGCACAGCTATGGGGCAATGGTGCAGAGCACTATATGGCACAGCTATGGGGCAACGGTGCAGAGCACTATATGGCACAGCTATGGGGCAACGGTGCAGAGCACTATATATATGGCACAGCTATGGGGCAATGGTGCAGAGCACTATATATATGGCACAGCTATGGGGCAACGGTGCAGAGCATTGTATATATGGCACAGCTTTATGTGGAGTATCTATGGGGCAATGGTGCGGAGCATTGTATATGTGGCACAGCTTTATGTGGAGCATCTATGGGGCCATAATGAACGGTATGGAGTATCTATTTTTAATTTTGAAATTCACCGGTACCTGCTGCATTTTCCACCCTAGGCTTATACTCGAGTCAATAAGTTTTCCCAGTTTTTTATGGCAAAATTAGGGGGGTCGGCTTATACTTGGGTCGGCTTATACTCGAGTATATACGGTACTTATCGCCTTAGCCTGCCCAGCAAGGTAATACAGATAGAGGTCTGGTAAAGCCGCCCCACCCCCCTTTTTTGGTCTCTCTAGAATAGATAGTTTGAGTTTGGGCCTGGTCTTCCCCCATATAAAGGATGTGATTAAGGAATTTAATTTTGCGAAAAATGACTTGGGTATTGGTACAGCACTATGTTGAAAGCAATAATTGAGCTTGGGAAGCAGTATCATTTTAATTAAGTTAATGCGGCCTGCGACAGAGACGGGGAGTCTACTCCAAATTATAAATTTAGATTTGACCAAATCCAACAGTGGATAGATGTTAAGTTGTAGGTCTAACCGACTGTATTGAGGCATATGAATACCTAGATATTTGAAGTTGGAAACCACAGGTAGCGATGTGAGAGTCCCGAGACAGGGAGCCGAAGTATGAGATATAGGCATCAGGGCAGACTTATCCCAGTTTATATATAGGCCGGAGAATTTACTAAATTTATCTATGACCGCTATCACTTGTGGTAGAGTTTCTTCTATTTTATCCATAAATATTATCATATCATCAGCATAAAGGCCAATGGTATCCACACGATCTGCAATATTTATTCCCTTGATATCCTTGGAGGATCTTATGCGTATTGCTAAAGCCTCTATCGCAAGGACGAAGAGAGCAGGGGACAGAGGGCATCCCTGACGGGTTCCCCTGTGTAATGTAAAAGAATCAGAGGTGGAATTATTTACGATTACACACGCCCTGGGATTCTTATACAGCGTGTCTATCCCCCTAATAAATTTCTCTCCAAAACCATATTTCTGCAGACATGCGGAGAGGAAAGGCCACTCGAGAGAGTCGAATGCCTTGGCCGTATCTAGCGATGCCAGCGCCCAACTATTGTCCGGCTCTAGAGAGCTATATTGAATCACCGATTGGACTCGCCTGATATTTTCCCAGGCATAAAGCCAGTTTGATCTGGGTGTATAAGGTCTAATATGAGCGTATTTAGTCTAGTGGCCAATATTTTGGTGAAAATTTTGTAATCTACGTTAACTAGTGATATGGGGCGATATGATCCACATTCCAGAGGATCCTTCCTCTCTTTTTTAAGTACAATAATGTTTGCATCATAAAATGTTTCAGGCATAATCTCTCCCTCCCATATACTCCTAAGTACCCTCAATAAAAGTGGCACCAATTGACCTCGATATTTCTTATACAGCTCAATAGGAAACCCATCAGGTCCAGGGGCCTTCCCGGTGGCCATATCCATTATAACTTGCTCCACCTCCTCCAAAGTGAACTCTGCCTCCGTAAAGGCTTGCTGAGCTGGACTCAATGAATGGAATGCTATGTCCGATAAATAGTCTACACATTCAGGAACACCAAAACCACTACCAGACTTGTATAGAGATTTATAGTAATCGTGAAAACACTGGAGGATCTCCTCAGTAGATGATAACAATGAACCATCAAGTGCCCGGATCTGTAATACTGTATTAGATGTGTTGTGTTGGCCCACTAAAAAAGCCAATAGTGTACTGGCCTGATTCCCCAATTCGAAGTAGGATTGACGGGTAAAAAACAATTTGCGTTTTGATTTTGTGTCTATATGTTGGGTATATAACCTTTGGGAAGTGAGCCATGCTACCCTGTTGCCACTAGTTTGGTTGGTTACATAGGCAGTCTCGGATTCCTTCAATCGTCGCTCCATCTCGTCATCCTCTCCTGCCGTCATTCTTTTAATATAGGAAATTGTGGAAGACAGACATCCCCTTAGATATGCTTTTAGAGTATCCCAAAACAGAACGGTGGATCAGCTGAACTGTTTTATCCTTACCCATCCAGACCCCTCAAATCTTAGTCTATCGCTAGAATCTATTAATTTCAGCCAGAAGGGATTCAATTTCCAGGGTATAGTATTATTTGACTGACCGTATTTAAGTTTAAGAATAACTGGACTGTGGTCCGATATCCCCCTATTGCCATGCTCAATACTATCCACCCATAATGCCTGGTCACTAGACCCAAATATATAGTCTATACGAGATAGAGACCTTCTAGTTGACGAATGACAAGTGTAATCCCTTATCCCAGGGTGACGTATTCTCCATAGATCCAGCCATCCGCTACCATTCATAAACAGTGCCAATTGAGAAGAGGATTGAATAGAAGGGCCTCCAGACATCCAGTCATCCAGTCTCAATCTATCTAAGGAACTATCCATGACTAAGTTAAAATCTCCCATACAAATAATACTAGCATCAGGATAATTTAGGGAGAATCACATTGCCATGTGGAGAACCAATATATTAGCTGGGGGTGGGTTATAGACACACAGTATCACATATTCCCGTGTGTTAATAAAGGCGTGCACAAAAACAAATTGACCTTCTGGATCTCGTCTTGCCTCCTTGGCCTCCCATCTAACACTTCTATGGATTAGCAGAGAGACCCCTCTTGAATAGCTGGTATGAAATGCGTGAAGGGACCACTGCACCCATGGCTTTTGTGTACATTTAGCTGTGTCCCTGGTCAGATGTGTCTCTATACGTGCTACAACATGGGGATGATACCGCTTAATCTGTGAAAATACCTTGATTTTTTTCCGGGGGGTCTTAATACCCCGTACATTCCAAGTCATACATATAATCTCAGACCCCATAGTTAAACTTGAGAGAAGGAATATTATACACCAAAGCTCGTGTAGAGATCAGGAACACCACGCAGAGCACAGAATTATCAATGGCGACTATCAAACATATCAAACAGTCAAAACTGGGGTAAGACCCCAAACAAAATAAAACTTGAACAGTAGAGGAGTGTAATCCTACACTCCTACAGTCAATTAGAAAAGGGGATACCCTCACTGGAATCAGCGTTCGGTATTGTTGGTAAGCTCAACACCTTGTACGGAGAGCTCTATTTTGTATTGCCATTGGATAAGGAATATTGCTCAGGAGTCCGGCACATTAGACACCTTGTAAGTTCGTAACAATTCGGTTACCTCCGCCGGATCTGTAAAAAACAGGGAAGAGCCTTCATGGACAACGCGGAGCCGAGCTGGGTAAAGCATGGAATAAGTTGTTTTTATCCCTAAGCTGCTTCTTAACTTCCACAAATCGAACTCGCTGCTTTTGGAGCTCCATAGAGAAATCCGGGAAAATTGATATAGTGGCGTTATTGAATTTAATAGGGCTCTTCTGCCTCGCCAGGCGGAGTATCGCATCTCTGTCCCTGCAGTTAAGACGCGCCAAGAAGGGCCGGGGCGGAGCTCCAGGGGGGAGAGGCCTCGCTGGTACTTTATGGGCCCTCTCCACAGAAAATGTTGAGGAGAATCCATCTCCCAGGGAGGTTTTAAGCCAGTCCTCTAGGAATTGCTCAGGTTGCTGACCCTCTGCACGCTCCGGCAAGCCAATTATTCGAATGTTATTACGGCGCAGTCTATTTTCCAAGTCGTCTGCTTTTTGTTTCCAGGCATTCACGGACCCGGCGGCTTTTGACAACTTAGCTTCCATAGGGGTAATGGTGTCCTCTATCTGAGACACTCTTGTTTCAACCTCCGAGATGCGCCCTCTCATAGCTTGCATATCATGTCGCAAACGACCCACTTCAGTATGTACCTCTTCTATTTTCTCAGTAAGAGAGGATCTAGTGAGGGATATAGCCTGCATCAGTTGCTCAGACGCTTGCTTAAGAGTTAGTTCGTCCTGTTCTCCCTCCTCATTACTGTCAGAGGGACGATTTTTGCGTTGATGCTGCGTGGGATTATTTCTGAGAGTGCGTACATTATCAGAGGTGTCTTCTGTGGTATATTTCTTTAATTTCTCAGCAGCCCCCGATCCTTTAGAGTGCTGCATGGCGGTTAGCAGAAGGACCCTTCAGAAGGATCACATATAGTTATAGCTGGTCTATTCTCCAATAGCTGATCCGGCAAAGTTAAATACTGAAATAGATCCCAGGGAGATCACCAGCCGGACAAGGGGACTGTCAGATATTCACAAAAGCAGCAGCACAGGATTCACCAGGCACTATGTCCCAGAGCAGCCCACAGCCTCCACAGGCAGCACAGCAGAGAGGGAGGGGTTAATCCCTCCAAAGTTTATGGCACAAACAGGAGCTTGTCAGATAAGGGGGGTGCAGGGCCCAATCTTCCAGGGCACACACCGCACTACCCCTTTATTATTACAATGATGCGCTCACCTCCCAGGTTGTACCGCAGTCTTGCTGTAAAGCACCATTCTCCTTACTGCTGGAGAGCGCGCTGCAGTGATGGCTGTCGCCTCCCAGGTGCCGCCTGCTGCCCCAGATCAAGCACCTGTATCTCAGCGTTCCACAGCGCTCCCGCTTCAGCCCAGGTGTCCAGGGGAGATGTATCCGGCTCCAGCAGCCGCCGGCGCCGCGTCCTGTATGCTGGGACACGCGTCCAAGATGGCCGCCGCAGCCCAGGGATTTTTACCGCCCGTCCTTGCTACTTCACTTCCCGGCGTCTCCAAAACCGCCGCTCCCGGGAGTCGCCGGTCTCCTGAGATCGTAAGGGCTCCTCTCCAGCCGGTGCAGCCGGTAAAACGGGGGAATTTGTGGCAGGATTCAGTTCAGGATGGCCGGAGCTCTCCTAAGGTGCGTCCTCTCTCCTGGACCCGTCAACTGGTTTTGACTTTGATCACTGTGAATAGGGAATAAAAATTGTTTAACCATGCATTTTAAGCCGGGAACTCGCAACCGTGTGTGATGTGAGAAACTCACAGGAGTTTATCACATCACGCTCGATTGTGTGATCACGGCCTTCAGGTTCACTGCCGCATCATGCCACACTGCAAAACTTACGAAAATAATTTCTGACTTGTGACGTGGCGTTGTCCCAGTCATCCATCAGCGCTTGGGCCACCTCATTCCACAGCCACCGAATCACCACAGCGTCAGGGTGCTGCTGCTCCCGGGTGTCCCACAACGCAATTCGCTCTTTCACCGAGGTAATGAGGAGGTCGTTGTCTATAAAATCCTCCTCCCGTTGTGAGACCTAGAAATAAAAAGACATTAATGTTGGAAAGATAAAATACTTGCGGTAAAACAAAAACTGTCAAAAAGAAAAAAAAGTCCAAAAAACTGTCAAGAATACTTACACGCTGTCTTGCCAACGGAGCTTGGGCCTGAGTCTGCTGCTCCTGCTCATCCGCACTGTAATGGTTCTGTAAAAATAAATATTTTGCCACATGTGTAATAGGGACAGTGAATACTTACCAATCAGTAGCAAATGCACTCACTTCAGTCTCCTGTCCACTCTGTAAGCTCTGATCTTCAGTGGAGGACATGATGAGGAATGCTGCAAGAGACAGAAATGATTTAAGACTGCAGGGAGAAAAACACAGGCAGACATACACTGTGTTCCAAATTATTATGCACATAGAGTTTAGGAGTGATAAGGTTAGAATTTTTTTGTTTGTCATTTAAAGTCATTGATGGTGATGTGTGTCAGGGCTCTTTATATCACTGAAAGCAATTGCAGATACCTGTGCAAATTAGTTTGGCAGGTGTGTCCAAATAAAGGCAAGACTACTTAAGAAGGCTGTTCCACATTATTAAGCAGCCTACGTTTTTTGCCAAAATGGGAAAGAAAAAGGATGTGTCAGCCGCTGAGAAGCAACACATTGTGGAGTATTTAGGTCAAGGCTAGTGTTGAGCGATACCGTCCGATACTTGAAAGTATCGGTATTGGAAAGTATCGGCCGATACCGGCAAAGTATCGGATCTAAACCGATACCGATACCCGATACCAATACAAGTCAATGGGACACCAAGTATCGGACGGTATCCTGTATGGTTCCCAGGGTCTGAAGGAGAGGAAACTCTCCTTCAGGCCCTGGGATCCATATCAATGTGTAAAAGAAAGAATTAAAATAAAAAATAGGGATATACTCACCCTCTGACGCGCCATGGACTTTACCGCCGTAACCGGGAGCCGTTGTACCTAAGAATGCGCGCTTGAAGGGCCTTAGATGACGTCACGGCGCTCTGATTGGTCCGTAGCGGTCGCTTGACCGCTACGCGACCAATCACAAAGCCGTGACGTCACCTAAGGTCTTTCAAGCGCTTGAAATACCTTAGAAGACGTCCGCAGCTTCTGATTGGTCGCGTGACGGTCGCGTGACCGCTACGCGACCAATCACAAAGCCGTGACGTCACCTAAGGTCTTTCAAGCGCTTATCAGAGCGCCGTGACGTCATCTAAGGCCCTTTAAGCGCGCATTCTTAGGTACAACGGCTCCCGGTTACGGCGGTAAAGTCCAGGGCGCGTCAGAGGGTGAGTATATCCCTATTTTTTATTTTAATTCTTTCTTTTTACATTGATATTAATCCCGATACCGATTCCCGATACCACAAAAGTATCGGATCTCGGTATCGGAATTCCGATACCGCAAGTATCGGCCGATACCCGATACTTGCGGTATCGGAATGCTCAACACTAGTCAAGGCATGACTACAATCAACATTGCCAAGACACTTCATCGTGATCATCACACAATCAAGAAGTATGTAGCTGATTCCCAGCACACACGTGTGCGTGCTGATAAGGAAAAATTGAGGACTGTTTCCCACAGGCAATTGCGTAAGGTTAAAAGAGCAGCAGCAAAAATGCCTTGTCATAGCAGCAGACAAGTTTTTGAAGCTGCTGGTGCCTCCAACGTCCCCAGAACAACAAGATGCAGGGTCCTTCAGAGGTTTGCAGCTGTGCGTAAGCCATCCTGTCAACCACCTCTATCCACTGCAACAAGAAGAAACGGCTCCAGTGGGCCAAACGATACATGAAGACTGCCTTCCAAACTGTTTTGTTCACCGATGAGTGCCATGCAACGCTCGATGGTCCAGATGGATGGAGTGGCTGATGGACACCCCATGAAAACACGGCTAAGGCGCCAACAAGGAGGAGGTGGAGTAATGTTTTGGGCTGGAATCATGGGGAGAGAGATTGTCGGCCCCTTTATGATTCCTGAAGGGGTAAAGATGAACTCCATAATCTATGTGGAGTTTCTAAAACAACACTTCCTGCCATGGTTCAAGAGGAAGAACCGAGCTTTCCGCAGCAAGAACATTTTCATGCATGATGATGCACAGTCTCATGCTGCAAAAAACACATCTGCATTTCTGGCTGCTATGGGCATAAAAGAGGACAAACTTATGGTGTGGCCACTATCTTCCCCTGACTTCAACCCCATTGAGAACCTCTGGAGCATCATCAAAAGGAGTTTCTATGATGGCGGGAGGCAGTTCACATCTAAGCAACAGCTCTGGGAGGGTATTCTGTCCACATGCAAAACAATTGAAGCAGAAACCATCCAAAAACTGACAAATTCAATGGACGAGAGAGTTCAGAAGCTTCTTTTGAACAAGGGGTCCTATGTGCAAATGTAACATCACCTAGAATAAAGTTTTCACTTAAACTGTTTGATTTCATTTTGTAATAAGCTGATAATGCTTATAACTTCACAATTGACCATTTTTTTGTTCAAAATAAAAAAAAAAAGGTTGAAAACTCTGCTGTGCATAATAATTTGGAACATGCATTTTGAGTGTTTATTTTTTTTAAAAAGATACTGTTTTCATAGGCAATTTTTTCCAAAACATTGCAATTATACTAGAATAGTAGATGACTGGAATATAACAATGACTGCAATTAAGATAGGTAATTTAGAGAAAATATGAGGAAATATTATTTGCATAATAATTTGGAACACAGTGTATAGCTTGTATACTTAAGTTTTGATAGTCTGCCAAACTTGATGCTGCAATGCTTGTATTGCTTCCAGAGTCTTGAGAGTAATGGACTTAAACTGCCCACTCCTTCTTTTATAAGGTTTGTTTGGGGGGTGGTTTAAAACAAGTTCCTAGACATGTTTGCTCATAAGAACGCATGTGTACCCAAACGCAAGTCCTTGCGTACGCATGTGTTCCCATAGACTGTAATGCGTTTATTTGACGCACTCCTTCCGCAAGCGTCTGCATGCGTATGGCGGTGGAAATTTGCCGCCATAAAAATTCGAACATAATGTGTTAGCCATGCCAGCCGCGCACCGCAAAAATACACATGCGTAAGCAAACGTGGACGAACGCATGCACCTGTGTCTACAATGTAAAAGATAGGAAATCAAGACGCATGTGGATGTATGCATCCAAAACGCTGCAGACACAACCGCAAATGTGAAACCAGCCTAAGCACTCCCTCCTTCTCTGTGACAGGAGGAGTACCTGAACCAGATAACTCCTCTCTCACCACAGCTGAATGGTTTTCTCTGGCCTCTGGAGCCATAGCATCATAAAACCCTCTACTGCCTAAAGAAACTGTTGTCTGTCCCAGACAACCAAGTAACAACAGGGTTGCCTGGCAAATCGACAGCATTCTTTGAACAATTAATAAAATCCACAAAACTAAGGAACAAATTCTGCATACCTGACATTGATTGTGCTGCAGGTATCGGTTTACTTGGAGCCTGCTTGTGCCAAGGATCCACCCGGTGAAGCTAATTTATGGCCACGAATCCTCTTGGTCTTCCATATCCCCGGAGGTGAATATCTCCTGTTCGGTTTGTTGGTTCTCCGGGACTCTCTTCTCACAGCTTCTTTCCTCATTCACATATCTATCTTCTTCCTGCCTTGTATCGTGAGTGTCATTAACCACTTCAAATTCCTGAGCTTCTGGAGTGAAAGTCTTCATCTTGAGACAATAACAGTATGTTGTTTAGCCACTCATCTCCTTTCTGCATGCTCAGCTATCAGTTTTAGGAGATGAGCCATGCTTTGAGGTACAGCTGTAATTAAGATTCCGGCTACTGTAACTTCATCTGACAGGAATGCAGTGCTTCAGAATTTCTCCTTGGCGCCGAAATCTGTTAACCAATCAGACTCCTGTTGCTTATTTCTGCCTGTCACCTGAGCACTAGAAGAACCAATCCACAAACAGGTAAGTACCATTTTCATAAATCAAAGATGGGGGAGATATGAATAAACCTTAAACATTGAGAGAACTAAGGGAACATACCAAAATTGAACTCTAATCCACTTAGTCAATAGAAAACATGGGGGAGCTGGTGCCGCAATCCCATGAAGCCCCCACGCTATTTGCTCTAAAGCGGGGCTTGTACATTTCTTGTGTCAAGCCACTCATGACCAATAGACAATGCCAGAAGTGTCTTATCTGGGCCAAGGAGAAAAAGAACAGGACTGTTGCTCAGTGGTTGAAGGTGTTGTTTTCAGAGGAAAGCACACTTTGCATTTCATTTGGAAATCAAGGTCCCAGAGTCTGGAGGAAGAGTAGAGGCCACAATCCAAGCTGCTTGAGGTCTACTGTGATGATTTGGAAATCAAGGTCCCAGAGTCTGGAGGAAGAGTAGAGGCCACAATCCAAGCTGCTTGAGGTCTACTGTGATGTTTCCACAATCAGTGATGGTTTGGGGAGCCATGTCATCAGCTGGTGTAGGTCCACTGTATTTTATCAAGACCAAAGTCAGCGCAGCTGTCTACCAGGAAATTTTAGAGCACTTCATGCTTCCCTCTGCCGACAAGCTTTTTTGAGATGGACATTTCATTCTCCAGCAGGACTTGGCACACGTCAACACTGCGAATAGTACCAGTAACTGGTTTAACCCCTTCCCCACATGCACTGTGTATATGTGTGTGTGTGTGTGTGTGTGTATATATATATATATATATATATATATATATATACACATACATACATACACACACACACACACACACACACACACACACACACACACACACACACACACACACTCACTGCTCTGCGGGAGGTGCGTTCCCGCAATGAACAGTATACAGTGGCACGATCGAGCGGCCTCACGTGCTGAGTGCTGACACCCCTCAATGCCCACGATGAGTGCTAGTATTTTAAAATCATTTTTCAAGCTGGTGTTATGAAGTATTCTAATTTACTGAGATAATGACTTAATGTTGATTATGGCTTGCAGCCAATGAAAACTTAAACAGAAATACACTTGAAATAGATCATTCTGTTTTGTAATGACTTTATATAATGAGTTTCACTTTTTTATTGAACTGAAATTAACTTTTTGACCTAATTTAGTGAGGACATGTGTGTTTTAAAAAGTATATATACATCAGTTTCAGAACCCTCCAGTAGAAACTTTTCAGATATCTTCCAAACCATACTGAAGAGCCTCAAAAGCATACATGAGCTTTCAGGAACTGTTCTGCAGACCTTTGGCCAGTCTGCATTGTGCTCTGTACTCAGAATTTGGCGCTACTGCAAGAGCATATGGCAATTTGGGACAAAGGATTGTGCATGTTCGGTCCAAGCTTTTCCTACAAGCAGACTGTCTGAGGAAGTGAGAGGGAACTGTGGATGCTTGACTGTTGCTATTGGAAGTGCAGAACAAATCTAACAATGTGAATATAACAGGTGGGGGAGTCATTCGAGGTTGGTGTGTGGGAAGGTGACATTTGCATAGGTTGAGAAATGTGGTGTATTGGTATGGGTTTATGACAGTGATTTTGGGTTTATGACAATGATTTTGGGAAGCGGCTCTATAAACTTCTTACCTTACCCACCCCCTATCTTTCTTTTACAGACTATCATAGTATCATAGCTGATATTGGAAGATCATGTCCCAAACAGCAAAGCATCTATCTCGAGTATTGTGAGTACCCTGTATACTGTTTGCCCACTTCAGATGGACATATAATAATGCAGTATCAATATAACAATGCGATTTGTAACCAAACATTTACATTTTTTTTTTGTCTTGAGGCCCAACTGTAGCACGATAAATGCCATATAAAATGTCACTGCTGAGTAAAAAAAAGTGCAGTAATACAGTGCCAGGAAAATGTGCCCACTTCAGATGTAAAATGTCGCGTTTAATTTCTGCAGGGAATAACTAGTGAAAGAGGGGGAGGGTAGGTAGGGATTACAGGGGGGGTGTGCCCAAGAGGAGAAGAAAATCCTTGTTAGCAGAAAAGGAGTGTAATACTAAGGAAAATCAGAGGCCGTTGGATGCCTGTTTGCATAGCTATGGTAGATCAAACGGGGTATGATTACTGTAATTCGCCTATGGAGCCAAAAATAACCCAGGGTCTTAAACCTGCAGGAGATCTTGTAGTGAAAATGGCCTCTGTATGTTCTGCTCTTCCTGAGGGCATCCCTCAGACTAAAGAACATTATAGACTTGCCTGGAAAACAGCTCCTCCTATTAACCATGTGACTAGGAGCTGGCCAATAGGACACCGTTCACATCATTGTACACTTTCACAATTACATGACCCCAGAACACCGCAAATGAAAAATGCATTGCATCTAAAATGTAGGTGACTAGAAATGGATAATTATAGCTCACAACTGCAGGAGATAATGTAGAGGGATAGTTAGAGAGTGAGCTGCAGTGTACAGAAGCTACTCACAATCCAGGATTACTTATAGGGAAGGACACACTCTTGACTGGGTCACTACACATGCGCCATGTATGATCAGCAAGTCTCCCTGTCAGTGCAGCACTGACCGCTTCTATAGCATGCGGATGAAGCATGGAAGCCATCAGCCTGTAAGAAACGATTGTCCCATAGTGGGACAAAGTAAAAAAAATAAGAAGTGTGAATTATTTTTTTTTAATAATTGTAAAAAAAAAAATATATATATATACATACATATATACTAGCTGTACTACCCGGCTTCGCCCGGGTTAATGACTGCTGTTAGCAAAATAGAATGTGTTAACAAAAATTTATTCTGCACACAAAAACCACAAAACAAATAGATAGAAATGTAATTATTAAAAGGCAAAAACTAAGCTAATAGAAGAATTTCGCAACATATATTAGCTTTGTTATACTGAGAATGTCTTTGTTGCCTATATTAACCAATCAGAGCTCAGGTTAATTAACTGTAGCAAAATAGAAGCTGAGCTGTGATTGGTTGCTATTGGCAGCCTGATAAATCCCCAGCCAACAGGAAGCCCTCCCCCCTGGCAGTATATATTAGCTCACACATACACATAATAGACAGGTCATGTGACTGACAGCTGCCGTATTTCCTATATGGTACATTTGTTGCTCTTGTAGTTTGTCTGCTTATTAATCAGATTTTTATTTTTGAAGGACAATACCAGACTTGTGTGTGTTTTAGGGCGAGTTTCATGTGTCAAGTTGTGTGTGTTGAGTTGCGTGTGGCGACATGCATGTAGTGACTTTTGTGAGATGAGTTTTGTGTGGCGACATGCGTGTTGCAACATTTTGTGTGTCGAGTTGCATGTGACAGGTTAGTGTAGCAAGTTGTGTGCAGCAAGATTTGTGCATGGCGAGTTTTGCGCGTGGCGAGTTTTATGTGTGGTGCGTTTTGAGTATGTGCAAGTTTTGTGTGAGGCAACTTTTGCATGTGGTGCAACTTTTGTACATGTGGCAATTTTTCTGTGTGTGCAAGTTTTGCATACTATATACCTGTAGGTAATCTGCTCCTGTATATAGTATATACCTGTGTGTCATCTCCTCCTGTATATAGTATATACCTGTATGTCATCTCCTCCTGTATGTAGTATGTACCTGTATGTCATCTCCTCCTCTATATAGTATATACCTGTGTGTCATCTCTCCTGTATATAGTATATATCTGTGTCATCTCCTCCTGTATGTAGTATATACCTGTGTCATCTCCCCTGTAAATAGTATATACCTGTGTGTCATCTCCTCCTGTATATAGTATATAGCTGTATGTCATCTCCTCCTGTATTAGCCCTCGTTCACACGTTATTTGGTCAGTATTTTTACCTCAGTATTTGTAAGCTAAAATGGCAGCCTGATAAATCCCCAGCCAACAGTAAGCCCACCCCCTGGCAGTATATATTAGCTCGCACATACACATAATAGACTGGTCATGTGACTGACAGCTGCCGGATTCCTATATGGTACATTTGTTGCTCTTGTAGTTTGTCTGCTTATTAATCAGATTTTTATTTTTGAAGGATAATACCAGACTTGTGTGTGTTTTAGGGCGAGTTTCGTGTGTCAAGTTGTGTGAGTTGCGTGTGGCGACATGCATGTAGGGACTTTTGTGAGATGAGTTTTGTGTGGTGACATGCGTGTAGCAACATTTTGTGTGTCGAGTTGCATGTGACAGGTTAGTGTAGCAAGTTGTGTGCAGCAAGTTTTGCGCATGGCGAGTTTTGCGCGTGGCGAGTTTTATGTGTGGTGCCTTTTGAGTATGTGCAAGTTTTGTGTGAGGCAACTTTTGCATGTGTTGCAACTTTTGTGCATGTGGCAATTTTTCTGCGTGTGGCAATTTTTCTGCATGTGGCAATTTTTCTGCGTGTGCAAGTTCTGCGTGTGGCGAGTTTTCCATGAGGTGAGTTTTGCACGTGTGGCGAGTTTTGCATGTGGAGAGTTTTGCGCGTGGCGAGTTTGTGTTTCTACTTTTATGTGGCGAGGTTGGTGTATGTGTGGTGAAATGTGCGCTGAGGGTGATATATGTGTTCGAGCACGTGGTAGTGTGTGGCGCATTTTGTGTGTGTGTTCATATCCCCGTGGTGGTGTGTTGATTATCCCATGTTGGGGCCCCACCTTAGCAACTGTACAGTATATACTCTTTGGCGCCATCGCTGTCATTCTTTAAGTCCCCCTTGTTCACATCTGGCAGCTGTTAATTTGCCTCCAACACTTTTCCTTTCATTTTTTCCCCATTATGTAGATAGGGGCAAAATTGTTTGGTGAATTGGAAAGCGCGGGGTTAAAATTTCACCTCACAACATAGCTTTGACGCTCTCAGGGTCCAGACGTGTGACTGTGCAAAATTTTGTGCCTGTAGCTGCGACGGTTCAGATGCCAATCCCGGACATACATACATACATACATACATACATACATACATACATACATACATACATACATACATACATATACACACATTCAGCTTTATATAATATACAGTGCCTACAAGTAGTATTCAACCCCCTGCAGATTTAGCAGGTTTAATAAGATGCAAATAAGTTAGAGCCTTCAAACTTCAAACAAGAGCAGGATTTATTAACAGATGCATAAATCTTACAAACCAAAAAGTTTTGTTGCTCAGTTAAATTTTTATAAATTTTAAACATAAAAGTGTGGGTCAATTATTATTCAACCCCTAGGTTTAATATTTTGTGGAATAACCTTTGTTTGCAATTACAGCTAATAATCGTCTTTTATAAGACCTGATCAGGCCGGCACAGGTCTCTGGAGTTATCTTGGCCCACTCCTCCATGCAGATCTTCTCCAAGTTATCTAGGTTCTTTGGGTGTCTCATGTGGACTTTAATCTTGAGCTCCTTCCACAAGTTTTCAATTGTGTTAAGGTCAGGAGACTGACTAGGCCACTGCAACACCTTGATTTTTTGCCTCTTGAACCAGGCCTTGGTTTTCTTGGCTGTGTGCTTTGGGTCGTTGTCTTGTTGGAAAATGAAATGATGACCCATCTTAAGATCCTTGATGGAGGAGCGGAGGTTCTTGGCCAAAATCTCCAGGTAGGCCGTGCTATCCATCTTCCCATGGATGCGGACCAGATGGCCAGGCCCCTTGGCTGAGAAACAGCCCCATAGCATGATGCTGCCACCACCATGCTTGACTGTAGGGATGGTATTCTTGGGGTCGTATGCAGTGCCATCCAGTCTCCAAACGTCACGTGTGTGGTTGGCACCAAAGATCTCGATCTTGGTCTCATCAGACCAGAGAACCTTGAACCAGTCAGTCTCAGAGTCCTCCAAGTGATCATAAGCAAACTGTAGACGAGCCTTGACATGACGCTTTGAAAGTAAAGGTACCTTACGGGCTCGTCTGGAACGGAGACCATTGTGGTGGAGTACGTTACTTATGGTATTGACTGAAACCAATGTCCCCACTGCCATGAGATCTTCCCGGAGCTCCTTCCTTGTTGTCCTTGGGTTAGCCTTGACTCTTCAGACAAGCCTGGCCTCGGCACGGGAGGAAACTTTCAAAGGCTGTCCAGGCCATGGAAGGCTAACAGTAGTTCCATAAGCCTTCCACTTCCGGATGATGCTCCCAACAGTGGAGACAGGTAGGCCCAACTCCTTGGAAAGGGTTTTGTACCCCTTGCCAGCCTTGTGACCCTCCACGATCTTGTCTCTGATGGCCTTGGAATGCTCCTTTGTCTTTCCCATGTTGACCATGTATGAGTGCTGTTCACAAGTTTGGGGAGAGTCTTAAATAGTCAGAAAAGGCTGGAAAAAGAGATAATTAATCCAAACATGTGAAGCTCATTGTTCTTTGTGCCTGAACTACTTCTTAATACTTTAGGGGAACCAAACAGAATTCTGGTGGGTTGAGGGGTTGAATAATAAATGACCCTCTGAAAAAACTTTTCCCAATTTTAAAAAAAAATAAACAAAGAAATAACATTCTTTTTTGCTGCAGTGCATTTCACACTTCCAGGCTGATCTACAGTCCAAATGTCACAATGCCAAGTTAATTCCAAATGTGTAAACCTGCTAAATCTGCAGGGGGTTGAATACTACTTGTAGGCACTGTATATATATATATATATATATATAAAATCAGTATATTATAACGCTAATAAATATTTGAATGAAAAAAATATCTAAACCATAAAAGTACACACATATGGTATCGCCATGTCTGCAATACATGACCTATAAAATTGTCACGCTAGTTAATGCCTTTAGTGAACACCAGAACAAAAAAGAGGCAAAAAACAATGGTTTATCAACATACCGCCAAACAAAGTGGAATAATACACGATAAAAAAATATTGAAAAAAATAAACATGGTACCGCTGAAAACGTCATCTTGTCCCACAAACCCCCAAACCGCTCCATCAGCGGAACAATAAGTTACAGCTCGCAGAATAAAGCGATGCAAAAATGTTTTTTTTTTAAATGACTGTTTTGTATAAAAGCGTCAAAACATAAAAAAAGGATATAGATGGGGTATCTCTGTAATGGTACTGACCCGAAGAATAAAACTGCCTTACCAATTTTACTACACATGGAATGGTATGAACGCCCTCCCCCCCCCCCCCCCCCCACAAAAAAAAATCCTGAATTGCTGTTTTTTGTTCATTCTGCCTCTTATAATCGGAATAGAAAGTGATCAAAAAATGTCATGTGCCTAAAAATGGTACCAATAAAAACGTCAGCTTGTCCCACAAAAAACAAGACCTCACAACCCTGTGGGCCAAAATATGGAAAAATGATAGCTCTCAAAATGTGGCGGTGCAAAAAACTATTTTTTGCAATAAAAAGCGTCTTTTTAGCGTGTGAAATAAGCAAAACCTGCTGTAAGGTCTCTTTCACACGTCCTGATATTTCTGGTACAGGAGATAAATAAAAAAAAAACAAAAAAAACTGACAGTCACATCCAAACATAGACTAGGTGTGAACAGGTGCTTACTTAGAGTCACCAACTCTTATGCACTCAAACAAAAAAAGCAGCACTCTGTTGCGACATAGCTTGAAAGTATGAATTATGAAAAGTGAATTGCATTACTGCACTAAAAATATGAAAAATTGAGAGTTTAGCGTATAAATTGGCCAATTTATGTGTACCTGGAAGCCACTTTAAGGCGTTTCTCATTTTCAGGACCTAACAATGCCAATCCTCCCTTAGAATAAAATCTTCATCTGAATTGGAACCTTATGAGTCCTCTCTTAGACTAAAATCTATCTCTCTGAGGGGGGGTAGTGGTCCTGTTGTGATTAAAAACACCTGTGGCTAAAAGGCAGAGTACTCAGTCAGAAGGCTAATGAATACAAATTTCAAAAAACTGGCCGTCCCATCCAAACCTAGACTAGGTGTGAACAGGTGCTAACCTAGAGACACCAACTCGTATACATTAAAACAAAAAAAGGCATTACATTACTGCACTGGAAAAGAGAAATGCCTTACCGTGGCTTCAAGGTACACATAAATTAGAATACAGGTCCTTCTCAAAAAATTAGCATATAGTGTTAAATTTCATTATTTACCATAATGTAATGATTACAATTAAACTTTCATATATTATAGATTCATTATCCACCAACTGAAATTTGTCAGGTCTTTTATTGTTTTAATACTGATGATTTTGGCATACAACTCCTGATAACCTAAAAAACCTGTCGATGATGATGATGGCCTTCTTGACATCTGTCAGGTCGCTAGTCTTACCCATGATGGGGGTTTTGAGTAATGAACCAGGCAGGGAGTTTTTAAAAGCCTCAGGTATCTTTTGCATGTGTTTAGAGTTAATTAGTTGATTCAGAAGATTAGGGTAATAGGTCATTTAGAGAACCTTTTCTTGATATGCTAATTTATTGAGACAGGTTTTTTGGGTTATCAGGAGTTGTATGCCAAAATCATCAGTATTAAAACAATAAAAGACCTGACAAATTTCAGTTGGTGGATAATGAATCTATAATATATGAAAGTTTAATTGTAATCATTACATTATGGTAAATAATGAAATTTAACACTATATGCTAATTTTTTGAGAAGGACCTGTATAAACCAGCTCACCCGTGATGCATAAGCTGAACTTCGGGAGCATGGACCCACTGTGTCCAGGCTCCCGAGCGGCCACAAACTGCGCCTGCGCAAGTTATACTACCGCGGTGCCTTATGGGATTTGGGGACAGCGGCCAGAAGTCCCAACTGGCGATTATATAGCAATTTAATGGGGAAATGTCCCTTTATTTTCTTGAGCAGTGTGTATATAGAGATGATAGAAATAAAGGGAACACTAAAATACCACATACTAATATCACTAAATGAAATATTTCAGTTGCAAATCTTTATTCATTACATAGTAGAATGTGTTGAGAACAATAAAACATAAAAATGATCAATGTAAATCAAAATGAATATCCCATGGAGGTCTGGATTTGGAATGATGCTCAAAATCAAACTGGAAAATCAAATTACAGGCTGATCCAACTTCAGTGGAAATGCCTCAAAACAAGGAAATGATGTTCAGGTGTGTGTGTGTGTGTGTGTGTGTGTGTGTGTGTGTGTGTGTGTTCCACGTGCCTGTATGACCTCCCTACAATGTCTGGGCATGCTTCTGATGAGGCGGCGGATGGTCTCCTGAGGGATCTCCTCCCAGACCTGGACTAAAGCATCCGCCAACTCCTGGACAGTCTGTGGTGCAATGTGACGTTGGTGGATGGTGCGAGACATGAGCCACAGCTTGCACTGATGTGCCATCCTGGATGAGCTGCACTAGCTGTGCCACTTGTGTGGGTTGTAGATTCTGTCTCATGCTACCATGAGTGTGAAGACAACATTCAAAAGTGACCAAAACATCAGCCAGAAAGCATTTGGTACTGAGATGTGGTCTGTTGTCCCCCACCTGTAGAACCACTCCTTTATTGAGTGTGTCTTGATAATTGCCAGTAATTTCCATCTGTTGTCTATTCCATTTGCACAACAGCATGTGAAATTGATTGTCAAACAGTGTTGCTTCCTAAGTGGACAGTTTGATTTCACAGAAGTTTGATTACTTAAACAACAGAATATTACTTCAAGTGTTCCCTTTATTTTTTTGGAGGTGTGTGTATATATATATATATATATATATATATATATATATATATATATATATATATATATATATATATATATATATATATATATATATATATATATATATATATATATATATATATATATATATAATTTTTTTATTATTACAGACCAAAAGTTTGGACACAACTTCTCATTTAAAGATTTTTCATGACTATGAAAATTGTACATTCACACTGAAGGCATCAAATCTATGAATTGACACATGTGGAATTATATACTTAACAAAAAAGTGTGAAACAACTGAAATTATGTCTTATATTCTAGGTTCTTCAAAGTAGCCACCTTTTGGTTTGATGACTGCTTTGCAGACTCTTGGCATTATCTTGTTGAGCTTCAAGAGGTAGTCACCCAGGATAAAGGCTGGAGCAGAACAGGAGCAAGCTACTGATGAGAACAACCAGCCACTCACCTAAATAATAGAAGGCTTGGCTGCCTAGTAGCAAAATTATTGCACTTTTTATCATTATTTTTCAGGGTGCAGCAGGGCCCCTTTACGTTGGCTTGTTTTTTGTGTGGTGCATCTCTACTATATAATTGTCTAAGGGTCACTTCCGTCTGTCTGTCCTTCTTTCTGTCTTTCTTTCTGTCACGGATATTCATTGGTTGCGGCCTCTGTCTGTCATGGAATCCAAGTCGCTGATTGGTCGTGGCAAAATGCCCACGACCATTGCCAAGACCATTCAGCGACATGCACAGTCCGGAAGAAAATGGCCGCTCCTTACTCCCCACACTCAGTGCCCGGTACCCGCATACACCCCTCTGGTCACCGCTCACACAGGGTTAATGCCGGCAGTAAGGCTGGGTTCACACTGCGTTAGTGTTACCCGTTTAACGGACTACGTTACACCACGGCATAACGTGGTGTAACTTAGTCCGTTAACGCCGCCATTGAATGCAATGGCGGACGCATCGCTAGCGCACGCCCACAATGGGCGTGCGCTAGCGATGTGCCATCATTGAGTAACGGATCCTGAGACGCGGGCTGCAGCGTTTCTGGGTCCGTCACTGCTAGCGCAGATAGAGCTAGCAGAGCTCTATCTGCGCTAGCTGAATGCAAACGCCGAGACTTGCGCTAGCAGCAGCCCGTTAGCGTATGTGCTGAACGGGCTGCTGCTAACGCAATGTGAACCTAGCCTAACGGACCGCGTTATGCCGCGGGTAGCGCACTCCGTTACCACCGCTATTAACCCTGTGTGACCAAGTTTTTACTATTGACGCAGCCTATGCAGCGTCAATAGTAAAAACATCTAATGATAAAAAAAATAAAAAATCATTATATACTCACCTTTCGCCGCCTTTCCCGCTCCTCGCGATGCTCCGTCCGGTCCACGCAAGCGGGACGTTCCGGTGACAAGGATGTCTGGGAGAAGGACCTGCCATGACATCACGGTCATGTGACCTCAACGTCATCACACCCTGGGACCGGAAGCTGCCGCCTGCACCCCACACAGGCGACAGAACTACTACTTGCCCGTGGAAGGTGAGTATATGTTTATTTATTTATTTTTTTTAACCTGTGACATACGTGACTGCCCAATATACTACGTGTCGCTGTGCAATATACTACGTGGCTCTGTGCTATATACTACGTCGCTGTGCAATATATACTACGTGGCTCTGTGCTGTATACTACGTCACTGGGCAATATACTACGTGGCTGGGCAATATGCTACGTTGCTGGGCAATATACTACGTGGCTCCGTGCTGTATACTACGTCACTGGGCAATACACCACGTGGCTGGGCAATACACTACGTCACTGGGCAATATGGCAATATACTACGTGGACATACATATTCTAGAATACCTGATGCGTTAGAATTGGGCCACCATCTAGTTTATATATAGTGCTGGACGGCCCGCCTGCTAATTCTATGGGCTTGATCAATAGGTTGTCCAGACACTGTGCATCACACCTGTGTGAATAGTGTCTTATGTAAGCCTTATCTGTGTGCATTTTTTGCTACTAGGCAGCGAACCCCTCTATTATTTAGGTGAGTGGGTGGTTGTTCTCATCAGTAGCTTGCATCTGTGCTGCTCCAGCCTTTATCAGTGGGGGGCCTGCTGCACCTTGCTAGTGCATTTGTCATTTGACAAGGTTTTGGTGAGTCTGTTTTTCAGGATGTGTTTTTTTAGAGAGTCATATCACACAAAATAGTTAATAAATAACATTTCCCACATGTCTGCTTTACATCAGCACAACTTTGGAAACATACTTTTTTTTTTTGGGGGGGGGGGGTAGGACGTTATAGGGGTTAAAAGTTAACCAGCGATTTCTCGTTTTTACAAAAAAATTTGCAAACCCATTTTTTTTTTAGGTACCACATCACACTTGAAGTGACTTTGAGGGGCCTATATGACAGAAAATGCCCATAAGTGACACCATTCTAAAAACTGCACCCCTCAAGGTACTCAAAACCGCATTCAAAAAGTTTATTACCCTTTCTGATGCTTCACAGGAATTTTTGGAATGCTTTAAAAAAAGAAATGAACAGTTAACTTTTTTTTTCACAAAAATATTACTTCAGATACAATTTGTTTTATTTTACTAAAGGTAACAGGAGAAATTGGACTCCAAAAGTTATTGTGCAATTTGTCCTGAGTACGCCGATACCCCATATGTGGGGGTAAACCACTGTTTGTGCGCATGGCAGATTTTAGAAGGGAAGGAGCACCGTTTGACTTTTCAATGCAAAATTGGCTGGAATTGAGATCTGACGCGATGTCGCATTTGAAGGCCCCTGATGTGCCTAAACAGTGGAAACCCCCCAATTCTATCTCCAACCCTAACCAGGCCCCTAACCACACCCCTAACTCTAACTTTAGCCCTTACCCTAACGGGAAAATGGAAATAAATATATATTTTTAATTTATTTTTCCCTAACTAAAGGGATGATAAAGGGGGGTTTGATTTACTATTTATAGCGGGTTTTTATGTTTGTCAGCTGTCACACACTAAAAGATGCTTTTTATTGCAAAAACTAGTTTTTGCATCACCACATTTTGAGAGCTATAATTTTTTCGTATTTTGTCCCACAAAGTCATGTGTGGTCTCGTCTTTTGCGGGACAAGTTGACGTTTTTATTTGTACCTTTTTTGGGCACATGACATTTTTTGATCGCTTTTTATTCCAATTTTTGGGATGCAGAATGAACAAAAACCAGCAATTCCTGAATTTCTTTCTTTTTTTGGGGGGGGCGCGTTTACACCGTTCTGTGTGTGTGTGTTGTAAAATTGATAAAGCAGTTTTATTCTTCGGGTCAGTATGATTACAGAGATACCTCATTTATATCATTTTTTTGTGTGTGTTTTGGCGCTTTTACACATTAAAAACTTATACAGAAAAAATAATTACTTTTGCATCTCTTTGTTTGAGAGCTAAAACTTTTTATTTTTTTCTGCTCATGGAGCTGTATGGCGGCTTGTTTTTTGCGTGACAAGATGACGTTTTCAGCGGTACCATTTTTATTTACATCCGGCTTTTTGATCGTGTTTAATTGCACTTTTTGTTTGGCGGCATGATGATAAAGCATTGTTTTTTGCCTCGTTTATTTTTTTATGGCGTTCACTCAAGGGGTTAACTAACTAGTGGGACAGTTTTGTAGAGCAGGTCTACATAAATGGATTTATTGGAAAAAAAATAAAATATATAAATAAATATATATAAATATATATATATATATATATATATATATATATATATATATATATATATATATATATATATATATATATATATATATATTATAGTATTTACTCG